>NW_009697660.1:16150-19684 GCF_000703405.1 Apaloderma vittatum | reverse complement strand
ATATATATAAAGTGCACTTGATACTAGTATTATTTTTGAGCTGTTCTTGCATTTAAGAGAGAAGCATCTATTGAATCCTGTCTTTTTACAGATGTCTCTCAGACCCCAAGCCCACAACATCTGCACCTCACGCAACCCTTTATCCTCTGATTTAGCTCTTCTTTCACTCGGTTCCATCCTTCCTTATTACCCCAACCTCCTCACATGTCCTAAAGCTCTACCCAGTCCTCCAGATCTGAAGTCTTAGGCTCTTTTGCACTGGTTGAGATAAAAACAGAAAATCTTTTGGCTTACCTCATTATGTAAATAAATTTGATTTGGTGCCTGGCCAATCAACAACTGGCAACTATTTAATTCAAACCTGCAGATTTTAGCTTTAGCTTCTGCGAAAGTATTACCCCAGGGATCTCATATTTATTCTGCTGGAGATTTTTTACTAAAACATGTAGAAACTTAACTGCTGTGAGAGTATCAAAAGCAAAACAGGTAAAAGTTTGCCAGCTGGTTCCAAAGAATTATTTAGGAGATCTTACAGACAAACAGACTGTAAAGAATATCCAAGTAAAGGATACTAAAAATATAGTACAACTTACCTTAAAGCTAACCAATCAGTGCTGAAATCACAGCAAATATTGACATATCAAAACTATCACTAATCTAGTGCAAGCTATATCACAGTCATCTGCTGTGGTGCATACTGGCTGTCCCACTAAGACGACAATGAATATTACAGTGCTGATGCCTTCGCTGCTACTAAACTTTGCATCTCCTCCCACAGCCTATCATCCCATTATCAATTACTGACTTTGCCTAATATAATGCTACAAAGTTCAGGAAGTGTGCACACATATTTTTGTAAATATATAGTATGCAAAATCCCTGGTCACAACTGAAATCTCCAAGTATTAATATCCTCTTCTAATAATACACTATGTACTGTAATATCCCAGTAGTACGCTGTAATCAGAAATTAAAAAAAGACATGATTTGAGAATTTCTAGTAAGTTTTAAGCTATAGTTTTTCATTTGTATATAACACAAAGTTAAACCTCTGATAAGAACTTCAGCATTAATTTTGAATTTGTACAGTTAGGAGAACATGTATCAACTTACCTGCAAAATCTTTGACATTCACATTTGCTCCTAAACTGATTAGCTCCTTAACCTGTTTAACATCTCCTCGAATTGCTGCCATATGTAGAGGAGTTTCCCCTCGCTCATTTCTCTTGTTAACTTTGTCTTTTTGTCTTGAGGAAGAGCTTGGAGTTTTCTTCTGTGTTGGTGCTGTTTGTAAGTGATGATTTAAGGTTGCATCTAGAAAATAAGTTTTTAAATGGTCACTTTAAGTTATTTAACACTATTTTTTCCTCATCTCATTTGAACATTTTCATTAAAAGATGAAAATAATCAATAAATTTAAATATTTATATATATATTTAAATAAAAGATGTATTTGATGCTTCACACGCATCAACACAGTTCCTAGTTGCGATGTGCAAAGGGTGTTTTGCAAAATTTTGCTACTTTCAAGTAGGTTTTAAGGACAGGTAAAGTCTATCCAAACTACAAGGTCCACCCACTATGGTATAAATTCTGCTGAAATGAGACAAAACATGGCCATACAGATTAGTAACTACCCTGCTTCCCCTTCTGTCAGCACAATTCCACTAAATTTTTATATAGTGGGACACCAGTTTAAGGAATTACTGTGTTTACTCCCTGCATTTCCTCGGCTGTGCCAACACAAACGTTTTTGGGTGGACTAGACAGTTTCTTAAGGAAACGAAGCCATTCACTTCCAAATGCCAATTCTGTAAAAACATTACACTTGTAGAATGTAATACATACACAAAGATTTTTGGAAATATGACTGGACCAAGGACAATTTGAAGTTCTGAATTAAAAGCAAGGTGTCTCTCCTCTACCACTAAATCCTACAGAAATGACCCAATTTCCTTCTTAATTAAAACCCTGCTCCAAACTGAGACAATGAGGCAGTAGTTAAACTTCATAAAAAACATGTAAGATTTTGGTTTAAGCAATGCATATGGAACAGTGTCTGAGTAGCAAAAATAATCAAGGGAAGAGAAGAGATTTTCAGTTTTTACAGCTGTCATAACACAAAGCTTTGCACATAAATACAGAAGGACAAGAGTTTTTCAGCAAATTACTTGTCGATGTAAAATGGAGTTTTAACAGAATTATGAATAACTGTTATTTTAAAAAAAATCAATAAAAATCACAGATCGATGAAAACCACGAGGGTTCAGAATATTCTGAGTTGGACAGAATTAAACAGGCAGGAGGCAAAAAACTGTTAACCGTGTAAGATCACCTGGACTGTTATCTCTTGCCGTCATCTGCATGAGAAGTGCCATCTGTTTGCGCTCTGACAGAGGATAACCAAAAAGGATGCTAACTGGTGTCGATTTCTTATTTCCAGCATCCTTCTTCACTTTCTTTTTCTCCGGACCTTCCTTCTCTGGAAACATTAACATTTACAAACTCAAACTGTTGTTTTATTAGTATATTTCTTTAGAAATAAAACCATCCTTTTAAAGTTAGTAAACTGGTGATTGGTGATGAGTGCTGAAAAACAGAAGTTGCATCTTTAATTTATTGTATTTGCATTAGTTTTGTTACCTACTCTAATCACACCAGGGTAATAAGCTATTGAGTTAAAACACTTAAATCTGTAAGGAAGATTACCAAAAAAAAATCTAAAAGATAAACCCCTTTCACTGCAGGAGGATTGTGCACATCACAACTTTAATTTTCAGAAAATCAAATCAGGTGCTTAAATTCTCTAAGATCAGCTAGTCAAGTTTCAGCCTTGAATGCAAATCTGTGACTGTGCTCTACTCCTCTCAAGATACCATGTTAAAAATTAGGAAACGACTTTTCAAAACTGGTATTTGGTAAGTAACTGGAAAAAAGATTGTTTCTCTCAAACTTCTCCTGTTACTTCACCTTAGAGCAATTTCTTCTTCAAAATTCATATCCTTCAAAAATATACATCTATTTTATATACATAACACTTTTCCTTTTATCAGTATTTATGGAAGTTTTTTAATAGTTCATGTCCAAGTTTGAATCCAGGAGCTAAAATTACACATCTGAGTAAACAGATCATTTTTTAAGCTATTCAGCATCAACAGACTCTCACAGATCTTCAGATTGGTTAAATGTGCTCTGAAAACAGACAAATTTTTAATAGGTCCTAATAGATTTGTAATCTGGGAATTTTTGTCTGTCTTCCATCCTTTTCAACAGTTCTTCCTTCATTTTTCTATATAATAAAGGTCTTGTAAATGAAACAGCATTTTATTTGAAGTATGACAGAAAACAACCGATTTGTGGTTGACTTTGACTCAACCACTTTTAACTGGAGCAGTATTAATTATCTTAACATCAAGTAAGTACAAACTCTCAATGCATCAGATTTCTTTTACTACAACTGTTTTCCACAGATCTCTCCACCTGGTTATTATTGTTCAACCATATTTTCTAGAGACATACTAGTTTGCATTTATG
>NW_009697660.1:0-16119 GCF_000703405.1 Apaloderma vittatum | reverse complement strand
GAAGATCCTTCAGGTACTGTAATTATCTTGTCTTTCCAGATACCTACTCTTTTTCTGTCAAAACAAATTCTTATCAAATTCAATATTTGGTATCTTGTAAGTAACTCATATTGCTTACATCAAAAAAAAAAAAAAAAAAAAAAGCTCAGGACTACACTAAGTGTACCTGATAATCCTTTTACTGGAGTATGTCCTGTAAGAGCCTATTGCTTTTACGCCACCAAAATCTCATGTCTATGCCCTGGTTTGGAATATACAAGATAAACTAACATAGGACAAAAGGGGAAGGAAGCAAAAGTAAGGGAGTAGGGCATATGAAAAAGGAAATTTTATATACCAATAAATAAACAAAAAATTAAATAGTAAAAACTACTCTTTTTTAAAATCCAAGGAAAACAACAATGTAACTGTTGATAAAGCAGCCACACCAATCCACAAAAAAAAAATAAATCTTATAAACTACTGGGAACAGCCACTACACTCATTGCAGAATATATTGTAAGATTTATTTTCACTGCTCCAAGGATATCATCACTCAGTACACCATACCCTAGCAGGAGAAGACCAACTTAATGTTCAGGAACTTCAACGTTTTAGTTATTCTTTATCTCGTGGCAACAGAAAACTTTCCACAGCTGTGTGCGTGATGTCTATACATCTTGAACAATAGCAACTTTCCCTAATAGAAGAATAGTATCAGTTTAAGAAATGAGTTTTAGGTAGAATTTTATGTATAAAATTGACTGCTAAAGTCAATTAGTTGTTTGTTAGTTTGGTTTCTTTTTTTAGATTTTGAGCATTTTGTTTTCAAAGTCTATGGAAGACAATTATCTTTTACATTTACTTTCTTGTCACTTTTTGGTGCTCTGGAGTTAGAAATAGAACATCAGGGAACTTCTTATTTGTTATACAAAAATAAAGATCAAAACTCTTCAAGTAGTTTCATATTATTTTATCTTTATTAAATAATCTTCATAATACACAGTCTAATCTATTTGGACTACATTCCTTCTAAGATTTTCCTTTTGCCATGTAAGTTTTTTCACCTAGCACTTTAAAAAAAAAAAGATTTTAAAACAGCCAAGTTATATGAACAGTTATTTAGGTGCATTTGGGCACTTATTTGTAGAAGAGCTTCATGGAAGTCACTCAGAGTACTTAAACATGCTGGTATGAGAAACATCAGAATCGACGATAATTATTTTAGAACAAATGTATGACAGATTATGTCCCATGTCTCAAGGTAAACTATAATGTATCTGTTTTGTTTTGGTTTTTGTTGAATTTTTTTTTAAATTGGATAAACTACAAGTAATTTCTATACGTTTTAGGAAAATCATTAAATAATGTAGCATATGGATTTCTCAGATCATGCCAGATTAACATAATATTCCATTTGGTAAAATAACCATGTTAGTTGATAAAGAAAATAAAGCAAAAAAAGACCAAATTCAAACTTCAGGGGCTCATGATAGTCCGGTTTCATGTAAATCTCCCATCACAGTGCAAATTACAAGCAATAACAGAATTAATAAATAGGACCATGCAAAGCTAAAATAGAAACTGCTTGAAACAAATGCTTCTAAGGAAGTTATAAGATAAAGTGATGTAGAACAAAAGCCTAATATGCTTACTGCTAACATCTGCAGAGGACAGGTCAACATGATCAATTCAGCAGATTATGAAGAGAGAGTTTCTGAAATCCAGGTGATTGTGGTAATCTGACTGAAGTTATTTTAAAGAGAAACACACCATAATTGGCTGCTGCTTCCCATCCTCAGTGAAACAAAGATCAGAATATGGTGAAGAAACCTCACAGTATACTGTACACTGTAGAGACATCTAACTACTACTGTGATACCTAATTAATCAACTTTATGGCATCTTTATTTAACCAAGCCAACACACACACAAAACCACCTCTGCTTTCTTGCCTCTAGTCCAAACAACAGTTACAGAAATTTGTAATAGCTGAACAACAAAGCCAAATCCAGCAAACAGTAACACACTGTGTAAATCGTCCCTTTATCAGCCCCACTAACCTCTGTAACTATGGGAAGCGCAAGAATAGAAACTGTGTTACTGTGATGTACACATGGTACATAAAGAGGACAGCTGCTTTGCTCCGCTGGATGTCAATTAAATGCTAAAAGAAATACGACTGTGTCATGTTTAGACTACTTTTAAATACAAAAATTGAAGGGGTCAGAAAACAAAGCCAAGATGCTACTATGAACAGAAAACGTGGAGAACATAATTTCCCAGGAAAGATCAACAAATTAGCACATTCAGTGTAATTGTAACTCTTGCTGTTCTTCCTGAATAATCAACTATGGAACAAGACTATACCAAAAAAAAAAAACCCAAACACAAAAAAAACCAACAAAAAAGTGCCTGTGCTTATCTTCACAATGAAAAGACTTTTCTGACCTACAGTTATGTTTCATTATTATGAAAAATTCTAAGTTTTCTCTTTCGACTATTGAAGTGTAAAAAGCAAGCAAATCGGTCCTTTGCAAAAGCAGTACCTGCCTGTTGCTCTTATTCTGATAACATCATCAGAGATTACATAAAAACAACAAAAATTAACAAAATTTAAATAATGCTATTAAAGGAGTCTGAATAAGTGATGGCTTTTCCATTACAGTTTTGGATTGGTAGACTTCAAAGCAGAGACCTTATTATAAAAAAGGTACGAGAAATGCTTCTCCTTCCACCATCCATTCCATCAGTCTTACCAACACTGGCGTGTAGAATCCTTCAAAGGTTTAACTTAACACAAGTCCCCTGTGACTCTCATTATTTTTCCACCCCACACAAACTTCTCAGCTGCTGCAGGCAGTCTCAGCTGGCACTACACAATTACATTTAGGCAACTGGACTCAGTCCTAACCAGAATGAAAATATTAAGACAGTAATCTAAAGGCTAAATGAGAATAGTTAATACTAATATTTAGTACTAATTTATTGCAGCAGTTTCTTGGGCAAAAACACTGTTTTAGATCTAAATCTAGATAAACAGGAGCATTAGAATTATTCTAGACTCTTACGGGATGCTACAAATACTGTTTGACTTTGGTGTTGCCATACTGAGTGTAAAATTTACTGTACATATAAATTTATAGGTATCAAATTTAAAAAATTATTTCCGAATTACATTAACATTCAGTTTGGCTAAATACATGTTCATTACCACTTATAGTTTCTAGACAATACCTGAACTAAAAAGAAAATATCACAAAAAAGAGTAAGAGGTGGAATTCCAGGGGGAAGTTTTTCCAAAAATAAAGCGAAAAAGACAAAAATCTTAGTTTACTAATGAATCCTCTGGAGCGAGAATCAAGACAGCTCTAATGACGTAAAGCTCTAAAAATTACATATTCCCATTCTTTCATTGATTCACCCTATCATGCATCTTGGAGATAAACCCCTTACTAAAACATTTTTTTCTACCTTAGAGTTACTTCTCATGGCATTTCTTGATTTTTATTCACCCAGACAATTTTTCTAAAAGACCCTAAATCTGTAAAAAAAAAATTGAAAATCAAATTCAATCAAAATATCAGTTACAGAGAAACTATTTAAGAAAGTAGTAAGAACATTTTGTTATTCTGAACTCCGAAAAAAACATATTGGAAGGCTACTAAAAATAAAGCTATCCAGAAGGGATAAAATACATCCTGGAACGGTAACGGACAGCAGGAAGAATTAAGTAGTACCACATATTTCACAGATTTTTGCAGAAACTTTTCAATTATTAACTGTATACACAATTTCTGATCATTTCCCTAGAATACCACTACAGATTTTCACAAAGAATCAGACGAAAACTTAGATTATTTTTTTTTTTTTAATTTTTTAGAACACTAGCACTACTAGCTGATAAGCAGCTTTTCATCACATCTTCTTTTTCCCTCTGTCTCTGGTTACACTCTCATCTCCAAACACTTATTCACTTCCTTCTCAAATAACATTTGCCACTCTCTCTACGTAGCTAGTAGGGAGACATTTCTGTCAGAGGTAACAGTTGAGTCCAGTGATGGCAAACCTTTTTAACATTTAATGGCAAGTCTGTGTCAGAAGCAGCACTGCATTTCATGACCACTGATGTCAGTCCTAATCCATGTCAGTGACAAACTTGGCACGGATGTAAGTGGTTCATTCCCACTGGTCTAACCTAATTGGTTACGTAGAGAATCAGCATTACAAGAACTGCTTTTTCATCCTAGTAATGCTCCTGCCTCGATAGTTTCTGGAAAGCCTGTGTACTAAGTTCCTCATCTGTGAAACAGGGCAGTTGCTCTTACCTCAGCAGTAACGAAATGGACAACAAACTATGATGTTTGCTGAGCACCAGTTAAGAGCTACGTGCCTCCTGTTGTTGCATTAGGCATTTTGTGCCCCTGCTTCAACTGTTTATTTCAATTCCCTGCTACAACTTGTAACAAAAAGGTTTTGTGGTGTGCACGTTGTCTTTTTGTGCGTGTCTAAAGTGCCTAGAGGAATCAATCTTCTTTGTGGCAACTGTGACAATAGATGCTACAGCAAGAGAAACACAAAAAATGACATTACCTTACAAGATGTTACACCAACGAATTATTTAAAGTTGATAGAGGTGGGGAGAGATGACAGAATATTTTCAACTTAGAAAACACTAGATAAGTGCTAAATATTATTTCTAAATACACTTATTTCCATTCGGGAAAATAGTTAAGGTCTAATACCAAGCGATAAATTTAATAAAGCAGACACCAGGAGTGTATTTCTTCATGTCTTTTTCACACATCTTTTCAGAATCAAGTGCCATCATTAATAGGCTAAGACTCTAGAATTTTGTAAAATCCATGAAAATAAAGATTTAAAGCCAAGAATATTGTTTTGTAATGTGACTATTTCAAATCTGGATTTCATACCATATTCTCCTTATAGTAACAAAAATATGTATGCAACATTCAGTAGCCAAATCTCTGCACAAAATGAATCCTGGACAAAAATTAAACGTATATGGAGGTATACACTTCTACGTTGTATTTAAATCTAACTGTATTAAGGGAATTAACCATTTATGAAAACATTCAAATACACAAGAACTGCGTAAGAAACAGTAGTACTGAGCCTTCTGCTACCCTTCCAGAGGGCACAGGTACTATTTTGATACTGAACGAACAAATACTGAGCTATGACACAGATAACTCGTTACCTAGACTGAGAGATAACTGTACTCTTGGAATACATCCCGATCCTTCCATCTTGATTTGAAAAAAGCCATGTTAACAACAGCATTTTGAAGTCTTGAGTTAGGAAGAACTACCAGCCTGTTCAGAAAAGGTATTCTGAACTGATCACAGGAACTCAGATTGAGCTCCCCATGGTTAGTTCCTTAACAGTGGCAACCTTCTCTTTTATATGGAGGACAGTACATCTACCGAGCTTTCCCACTCTTCCCCCGCCAATACAGGCAAGAAAAGGCTGACAGATGTGTCTCACATCAAGGCACTTACAGGTCTTCTCATCAGTTTACTTGTTTAAACAAATGGATCTCTAGAGATGACAATGAAAAGAAAGATTTATTGCTAAAATAGAAGCAAAAGAAGGAGGTTAGGAAACAACTGGAAAAACGTAGATAAACTATGCTGGCATGCTAGCTCCTGCTAAAGACAGAATGAAAGTCTGTCAGACTCAGAAGCAATAATCAGAAGTAAGCAAGCAACTTTTATATTTAGTATCCTTTTTTATAGTGGAAAAAATAATCAGCATAAAAACATAATATAAAAGTAATTAAATTAGGACATATTTTACCAACAAATAATTAGTTAAGGAAATAAAAAGGTTCTACCTGTGTCTGAATTGCGATCTTCATTTCTGGATGGACTAATAGCAAAAGGAAGTTTACGTTTCATGGAAGACTTTTCTTTCATTTCCTTCCCCACATCACTCCTATCCACTTTGGGAGTTTTGCTGTAGGATGCAATCTTGTCCTTGCTCTAATATAAATAAAAAGTATACTAAGTAATTTTTGCGTAAAGCAGAATAGTCTTATAACGTACACAGACTGAAAAGACCGCTATGCGAGAACAAATGTGCATGTGTCTATGTATGTGTATTACATAGTTTATTCAAAAACTTTTAAAGTAATCTTACTAAAATAATCAATAGCATTTCTTTTTTTTTAAAATGAGTATATTCTGTGTTATTTCTACTTCTAGATACATCACTGGAGAATTGCTGTTCACTATTAGAACCTTGATTAATTAGCAAGGACCAAAACAAACTGGAAAAGAACTCGCTAAGTCTTAACGATCATCCCAATTTCCTTCCCTGACCATAACAATCACATTAAAAGCACATTAAAAGCCCACACTGCAATTGAGACTGTGAACAGTAACACAGTAACAACAAAAAACCAACTCTCTAACAACCCTCCCCGGCCTCCACCCCCACACTGTAATCCATCCATACAGAACTCCCTTTCTATTTCAACAGGAGTAACAGTGTTGTGCTTTATTCTCTAAAGCAAAATTTACTAATAATGCAGAAAATCTACAAAGAAAGTTTTTAAACTGGTAACAAATTTAGAAAGAATAGGTATAACCTACTTGGAATTTTCAGTTGTATAAATCTGACATTTTTGGTTTATAAAATACATTTCAGGATGAACAGAGGAAAAGCTGGATGGGCACAATATTAATTTATGTTTGACTACTTTGATAATATGGGTGGTCAAAGTATGTAAAAGATAGCAAGTTAATGAGAAGACTGCTTGAGAGAACCCTCTGCAAATGCCAAGATTTTGGCCTACTGATCAAGATACAAGGTAGAAACACAGCCTTTTCTGTTCCTTACATGCTGCAGAAACTCATTACCCAGCTATGTCAGCGACCACAACCCCAGAGCTTTGTATCATCCTTAAGACATGACTGGATGAAACCACCAACAGGTACATTTTCCATATGTAGAAGAGTAACATACACTGACTTGCCAATCAGTGAAAAACAAAAGGCCACTCCTTGGTACTTCTGAGACAAGAAGTTAAAACATTTATTTTGATTAAAGGAAAACTGGAAAATAACTCCAAGTAAAGGCACTACTCTCGAGAGCACCTTTCCTTTTTCTAAAAACAAGGAGAGGTAGGAAGAGCAGTTTGGTTATTACATCTGACACACTGAGTTTAAACTGCTGTCAAAGGGGTATAGGCAGAAGTGATTACAAAAAGAACCTGCAAACAAACTCCACAGTCTTCAGACAACAAATGTCTGTACCAGGGAAGTCACAAAGAAGGGATTAGTTTGTATTAGGAGAATTCCTGAAGTGAAAGGGTAATGCCACCAGAGAAAATCTATATTCGCTCAGAGTTTAGAAACCTGAAATAAAAAAACCAAACACCCCCCCAAAATAACAAAACCTGAAACCAAAACACAGAATAAAACCCACACACCAAACCCAAACCCAGTCTTCCTCCAGAATTCCAAAGGAAGCAAATATCCCATCACCATTTCTTTTTTACATTCTAGAACAAGAAAAATCTACAATTTCCTTAAGACTCCTCATAGCCCTTGGGAGATAAAGCGTCTATGTTGTTACTTCGGAAGGAAGATCATCAACCTAACGCAATCGATCATTCGCAAATTATTAAATCCCTTCTAATCTCTTCCACACACATATGAGTTTCCAGCTTTGGCCCATTCTCACCAAGAGCTCTCTCATGCTTTGTTCCAAACAAAGCAATAATTTTTCTCATATATATGCATTATGTTAAATATTATGATTGATGCACTATTTTTTTATAATCAGTGAATATTAATTTTGTGATGATCTAATTAGGAAGCCAGACAGTTTAAAATGTCTACTTTCAGTACACTGAAAAATGAAAGAACAGGCTATACTACAAATACACAGAAACTGAAAAAATTGAGAGTATTTAGTTATTGTAAAAATAAACATTTAGCTACCACCACTGGTGTATTTTCCAACCCAAAAGATGCAATGAACAGTCTGCTTGAGAAGTCTGTACAAAGTGAATGCTATTTAGAATTTTCAGTGACACTGCTGAAACAGAGATGCAATTAAATATGTAGACACCATCACAACTGGGAGAGAGGGAGAAGCAAAGAACACTGGCAAAGGGGAAGTAAAATGGCTAGTGAATTTGAAAAACAGTCTAAATAAAAAGCAAAATTGGAAAAGCCAAGATAAAACCAAGGTTTTACAAATTGACAGAAATCAGTAACTGTATAGTCACAAGGTCCCACATTAAAAGCCAGAAAACACTTAACAGCCTCCTAGATTTCAATTTCTAAGTAAAGGAGGCAAGAGGAGGTAGCAAGTCCTGCAGGTTAGAACAGCTATTTCAATTTAAAGAGTGCGCATCCACTGTCTCAGTTACTCCTGGTCACTGCAACAGCATGGACATCTCTCAGCACCCAAAGCAAATTTCAAAATTCAACATGAACAAGTCTATATATATTGGCTTAATGTGATTGATGGAAGCAACCTAAAATGAAGTTGACACCTTTCACAAAGCAACCTGTAACTGAGAATATCTGTGGACTGTCTAAAGAGGTTCATTAATCTAAAGTGAAAACTACTAAAAACACCAAAGACGTGATAATGTTCAGATACATAAACTACTGCTTCAAGGAGAAAGGCATTACATGCTCTCCATGTCCACTAGAGCTGGAGAACATTTAATGGCTTTAGACTGCAACAAGTGACAAGGAGAGGTTGTTTATCTTTCTACTAAGTATCTAACTCTATGCCAGTCAGTGTAATTAAGAATCAGAATAAACTGCCCAAGGAGACTGGAATTTCCATCAGGCAATGCTTTAAAGACAAGGCCTGGCAAATATCTGTCAAGAACAGAGTACAGCTTATTCTATTCTGGGGCAAATGGATGAACTGGATCTGCACGTCTCAACATTTAATGCATGCCTCACTGGAGGATGTAGTAACAAGGAAGAAATCTCTCTGTCAACAAAACCATACTAACTAGTGTGCTATGATGAGGAACACATTTTTAATCTGTTCAACAGAAACTGCCTTGAAAGGCTAACAAACAGCAGTCCGGGCACTTTCTTGACATTCCATTCGAGCTCTATTGTCTGCTACCACTACAATCAATGACAACACACAAAAGGAGACAACAGAGTGCCATATAATCTAGCAGATGTACTAAACCCTGGGAGAAGAAGCATTCTTCTTCTGCCTATCAAAGATAATTACATACTGGAGTATGGTATGATTTTGGGCACTATTGTTGGGACTCTTCTAAGAAGAGACAAATTCTTAATTCTTACAAACCTTAAATGTACTTCTCCTTTGGATCACATATCTATAGTTTACTTACTGAGTATTGACCACATAAGTTCTAATATAAAAGTTCAGATAAATGAAAATTTTGTTACGTTCTTATGTTTATAAATTATCTCATGCACACACTACATGATCTATCCACTGTACACACTTAAAATTTTTTAATTTATTTTATGCTCCCACGCTGAGTGACTGAAATAAAAATACACATACCCTAAAGCTTATAGGATATAAACTCAGCTTATTAACAGAGATGTTATTCCTAATGATTTTTTTTAAGCTCTCAGAAGACGTGAACACATAGCTGATTCTCATAGCTATTTACTAGTTAACTTCCACTGGACAAATATGGAAGACTAAGTCTCATAACAGTGCTGACTTTACTACCTTCCTCAGTCAACAGCTAAGAGTGCACAACCTGCAAGAGCTAAGCTTTGTATTAACTATGAAAGGAAAACCAAACCCTGCAAGTGTTTTTTCTTTCCTCTTAATATATTAACCACTGGAATAGTCTTACACAATATATTTAGGCCATTACAGTTTTTATTTTGAGAAGAATGGGGATTTTTTTTTTTTTTTAGGTAGTGGTGTCTAACATTACTGTTTTTAAGAGAACATCCCTTTGCATTATGCCTCCTCTGACTACAATGCATCTATGAACATATAAGGAAATGCTAATAAACAAAATACCTTTCTTCTGTTCATTTACAGCAATAGAGCTGAAGCTCCACGAGTACTTCAAAGACATTTCTGCTTCAATAACAGAGTGGACACAGAAGCAATTAGGAGCAGGTTTATGTAGCTAAGTGCAGAAGTAGTTTGAATACACTATTCTACAGAAAAAATAAGCCAAAGGTCTTTGTGAAAACTACAGTTCGAATACATAAGGACGACTGCAATTATCTGGATGTTGAACACTGCAGCGTCTTTTCACGCTACTAGAAGACACAGGCATCTGATGGCACAGTGAAAGGTCACTCACCGATCGCACAACACTGAGAAAAGTATTTGGACAAGAGGTATTTTCCAGATTAGTCAAGGCACTTCTGTAACAAAATATGCCACTAGAGCTAAAATTTTACTTTAGTATCCTTTCATCTGCAGCATCAGCACTTCCTTACATCAGTGACAGTGGGTTAATAGATCCATAACTTTTTCATAAGAAGTTCTAATATTGCAAATACTATTGCTTTTAAATTAATGGTTGCAAATATTTACATATTGAGAGAAATATTTATTTGCTTTACAGAAATTTCATGGAATCAGAGAATGTTATGGGATGGAAGGAACCTTTAAAGGTCATCTAGTCCAAGCCGCCTGCAGTGAGCAGGGACATCTATCAGGTTGCTCAGAGCTACATCAAGCCCAACTTGGAATGTTTCCAGGAATGCAGCTTCTATCACTTTTCTGGGCAGAGGGCGTCTCCACTACTTTCTAAAGATACTTAATTTAGAATTATTACTGTTGATTTGGCCTGGTCAATCAGAGTTCTATGTTTGTGTATGTAATACAGATTCGTCTTCATGACCTTCTGTTGTTCAAACTCATATTTTGCTCTTACCTTCCTGTCTGTTGAACGTTACCACAAATTTCTAGGCTGAATCCAAACAACTACATTTTGGTAATCTTTTGTCTATTTTTCTAATACGGGGGAAAAGATTGTAGATTATGCAAGAGCCAGCTAAACACTTCTGACAATTACCAACACAGGAGTATTAACTACAACACTTAAATAATCTTACAATTTTATTTAGGTTCTCATATTTTCAATATTACATATCCATTTACATCATACAATCCCCAGCCACACCCTACATTATTCTAATCTCACATTATACATCGTGCCAAGGCAGATAGCGAGAAAGACTCAACATAACAGTGCAAGCAATGTATCAGTTTACTTTTTGGCATCAATGTAATTAGTCCACCACTGTGATTCCTTATCCATGTCCTTGGTCAAACTTCCATCTTCCCCTACACTTCAATTTTCTAAGTAATCCTGCTTTCACTGGCATCTTAATCTCAAATACCAGGCCATATTTCCTGAACTGATGATCAGTCCAACAACAAATCAGCAACCAGCTAAGGACAAACTTTCACTTGAACCAACAAGAAAACTGAAGGGGTTTATGTGACCATTAAGAATAGAATGTTAATTTACTCCCTTCTAAATCAAATCAAAATTTGCTGTACTTCCTGGTGGTTAAACAAATGACACCATGTTCACTTTTCTGTTCCCTGGAAAAAGTTACTCATATCTTCATATAAATTCAGATCTTCTTTAATGTTTCACTCTGTTTCAGAAGATTACCTAATTTTGCAAAGACTGCAGGGTATGGGGGTTACATGACTCAGCAGATGTAACTGCTACTGTTATCAACAGAGAGGGAACAGTTTATAGGGATAAGAGGTAGAAGATTACTGGAGAGGAAGGTGTCAAGACAACCACCAAATACTGAACTGGGCACAAGGATCACTGGTAAGGCAGTTCCTTTGGCAGTGGTTGCAGATTCAACTCTGGAAAGCAGCACCACATTTCTACGAGGGCAGCAGGCAACAGGGAGAGGAGGTGAGGGGGAACCAGAGGTGGACAGGGGAGGAAGAAAAGGGACCTCACAAGCAAACTCTTTATTTCAATTGATTCATTTTTTTTTAAATTCAGATTGCAAAGTAATTTGTACAGATTGCGGAGCAATTTGTCCTAGTCAAAGAGACTAGGAAGTAATCTCATAGAATGTTAGGTGTTTGAATGGATCTTGAAAGATCACCTAGTCCAGACCCCCTGCCAGAGCAGGATCACCTACAGTAGGTCACACAGGAACGTGTCCAGGCAGGGTTTGAATGTCTCCAGAGAAGGAGACTCCACAACCTCTCTGGGCAGCCTGTGCCAGTGCTCCATCACCCTCACAGGAAAGAAGCTTTTCCCAATGTTTCTGTGGAACCTCCTACCCTCCAGCTTGCATCTGTTGCCCCTTGTCTTATCACTGAACATCATCTGCAGTATAAAAATATGACAGTCTATTTCTATACTCTCTGTGTTAAAGACTTTTTTTAAATTACAAACACCACTAAAGCGTGAAAATATTGATGTCAATTTTCCTAGCCTGAGCAGCTACTGTCTTTGACATTTTCCTGTGTCGAAAGTATTTTTTCAGAAATACTGAAGTGTCAAGATAACGAGAGCTTATAAAGCCAGAAAATGTGGTATTTTTGTTAAATAAATAACCTAAATATCTTCACAAAATGTAACTTACTTATAAGTGTATACATAAAAGGATTTAATGCCACTAAATTTCACTGCAATAGCATTCCTATTCTCGCTGTCTGTAGGCCCAAGACATTGTCCCCTTTCCCAGTATTCAACATTTCAGGTAACCATATTCTAAACAAGGACTCGAACAATTTTAAAAAAAAAAAAAAAAAAAGGAAACCAAACATTTTTCATCCCTTTACTAGCACATTAATTTCCTCATTTTACTATTAACTTCCCTTTCTTATCTAAGTAGGTCAACATGGCTGGCAGAAGCAACTACCTTTGCCTCAGTTTACTGAGACCCATAAAACAAACTAGCAAGAGACTGGAAGGTCTAAAGTTTTCTATGAATGCTTTCAGAAGATAAACAGTGCGAATTAGATGCTAGATCTTCTAATATTTTCCCTTTTTTTTCTGTCTTCCTGTCTTACATACACTCGTTAAGCAGTCTTACAGAGAATACAGACTTTAACAAAATAGTAACAGTAAGAATGACCACACACACACACACAAACCCCTTTCCCAGAGAAGACAGCTATAAACATCATTCGGGAGATAAATGGATTCTCTCTTCTTAGGGCAATATACAACTCATCACTCACAATATTATTCTATCTTCTGTTATTCATTTGTATTACAGATAAATTGCTGTCTATTGCCCAAGTGTACTATGCAGGCAAAACGGAAAACTGGGTTATTTGCAACTTGGCTCCAGAAGTCTGAAAACGATAGGATAATTCACACGCATAAACGGCAAACCACCCTTCACTACTACTGGTGCTCCCACATTCCTTCATTCTCCAACATTCAAACACAGATTTTACAATTTTTGAAGTGTGCTCCCTTGCACAGGAGTTAAGAGTAACTTTTCTGCAGCATTTGGCTTTCAAGTACTCCTAACAGAGAGAACACACCCCTGTGTTACAAAGGAATATAAAAAAACTTGTGTTTGATCATTGGTCTGCTTTGTCGTGGGCCTTCAGAAATGTTTCATGTATTCATGACCGAGAGTAAGACAGTGAAAAGTTAAATAAAATATGAATCGTTGTTCTTGTGAGTGTGCACAGACTTCATACGATGTAAGATATAGAAATCATGCACTAACTTACATCAAGTAAACCAAATACATTCAGCTTCCTTTAAAGTTACACACTACAATAAAACGCATAAATTCTGCTCCTTAGTTTAATTTACAGTTAAAGTCACACAAAAACTTACAGATTTTTATTCTGCACTTGATACCAGAATACAGATCCACATTTACTTCTTCCCACCACAGCAACAAAAGTCATGATAAAACACATGCTCTTAATTTCACTGAAATTAAATGGACAT
This sequence comes from Apaloderma vittatum, assembly GCF_000703405.1. NCBI lineage: Eukaryota > Metazoa > Chordata > Aves > Trogoniformes > Trogonidae > Apaloderma > Apaloderma vittatum. The sequence goes on along the minus strand of NW_009697660.1, from coordinate 2,222 downwards.
GAATACCTTTCTCGCAGCTGTTTTTTCCACCATGGTGCTATCACTGTCAGAATTTTCAACTTGAACTGTTTTTGTAGACCCAACTTTGGGCATTTTATAGCTGTTTAGCTAGCTGTAGTTTTTATCAGTGGGTTCATCCTGTGTCTGAAAAACAAATAAACAAACAAACAACATTATATAAGTATACACACTGTAGTGTCATTTCAGGACAAATGTTAGTGCAGATGGTAGCAGAGCTGAACAGTACCCCAAAAAAAGATGACTAAAACTGACACCTGAGTTCAAGCAGTCCGTTCATCTGCAGCTCGAATCTCGGGACAAACATCCAAAATATCTAATATGGCTACTACTGGGGACAGCATCATCAGAAAACCACCAAGTCAATTCCTGAGCTGCCTTATCCCTCTAACTTACCTCTTCGCCAGACATAACACTTTCAGGTACCTGATGGCTCATTGGTTCTGTATCTCATTTCACTTTACAGGTACTAAGATTGGGAAGATGCACAAGATTGTTTCTAGCAACACTGTGAAGAGAAATTAAGCTTTCTAGCCTAGGAAATTGATATATTATCTACACAAAATACTATGGGAAGAAGGTCAAATCTCAGTGATTTGCTATCCTTTCGGCTGGAACAAGAGATAGATATTAGAAGAAAATTCTTCTAAAGCTTCGATCTGAAACCAGAAACCTTAATTTCCACTCTCTAGAAAATTACATACGCCATTGCTATATATATGTACACAAAGCTCTAAGAGCTCTGTGGTGGTTCATCTCCAGGCACACCAAGTAATAGAGTTTCACATAAGGGAAGAGGTCTGACTTGCCTCTTCCACAGAATTTTCCCGTAAGAGTGCCTGAGCAGAAAGATCACGTCGTAAGTAAAACTGCATTTCACATCACTTCAAAGCTGGTGACTTTTTATGGGTCTTTTTGAATTTATGTATTATGTTGCAGATATTTATATGATCACAGTCTTACTGAGTCTTGCAGTACTTCTACACGTCAGCTAGATCTCATTTCAGGTGTGACACTTCTATTGGTTTAGAGTTAAGATTTCAGGATCATGACCCAGCAGATTTGTTGCTGTTATAGGACTCAGGCCACTATTTTGGTTTGACACAAGTAAACAACAACAGAGACTGGTGTCTTCTGTTGGCACATGTCTTTGATAAAACTGTTTGGCACGCTAGACTTGACACACAAAACTTTCATATTCAAAAAAATTTTTTACCCTACCCCACCTTCCCACTCATCCTCTCCACAAGGCCTAAATTATGAGAAATTCCCTTACAGAACACTTGGCTAAATAACACCCTACTTTCTTACTCTTCCAGAAAAGAAGAAAAATTCAAAACGCTCAATCCTAAAGTCAGAAAATTAGGAAATGCTGCACTAAGGTCTACTTTTTTCCTCCCTTTCCCCCACACCTGAGGTTTCTTGGGTTTTGTGGTTTATGAAAAACAGGAAGAGATTAATTAGAAACTGCCTCATCTACCATGACCTGAATCATGTCTCCACTATAATACTGTAAAATTCCTACTGTCCTACTTTTACCCAAGGCAGAAGAAACACTAGTCTATTCCCTTCATTTACCTAGTATCAATAGGATTTGTGCAGCCCTACCGATACAGACAGTAGCTGTCCATTTTCATTGGACAAAGCACTCAGTTACTTGCCTTTTCTTTTTATTTGCTTTTCATAACAGTTGCAGGAAAAGAAAAGGTACAATGGAGAGTACTCTAGAATGAGTTTCCTGTAGTTTACAAAAAAATTTCTCAATCCTAAAAGGAGTTAGTATCTTCACATACAACTATTGTGCTGATTACACCATACAAAGAATATCGCCATGGCAGCAAATACCTGTTTTCATGTGTTTAAAAAGAAAACACAAGTCATAAATCTACTTTTGCTAAATTAGCTTCTCAAATCTTCCTTAAGTTTCATAGAATCATAGAATGGCCTAGGCTGGAAGGGCCCTTAGAGATCATTTTAATCCAGCCTCCCTGCCGCCAGGGACGCCACCTCTCGACTAGATCAGGCAACACATGGGGATCGAACGGGAATTGAACCCTCAACCTTAGCATTGTTAGCGCCACGCTCAACTGACTGAGCTAACCGGCCCCCAAATTCACAATTGCCACGGTATATATCATCACAATTACAATTACTGAAAAGAACAGATATATTTATATTATATTTACTATATTTATTATTATATA
>NW_009697659.1:12220-12591 GCF_000703405.1 Apaloderma vittatum | reverse complement strand
CCCTAGGAAGAGTGAAAAGTCCTCCCCCGGATTGAAGAAGAAGCAGCGGAATCAACATCGGATGAACTGACCCTAAACCCCCTTCCCTGTCCCCCTGCTCCTCTCGGAGGGAGGAGGTGGAAAAATCGGGATTGATGTGGAGCCCGGGAAGAAGGGAGGGATGGGGGGAAGGTGTTTTGCTTTTAAGATCTGTTTGCTCTTTCTTATTTCTCACTACTCCTCTCTGATTTGTTCTTTTAATAAATGTAACTAATTTCCCCAAAATCGAGTCTGTTTTGTCCGGGACATTAAATGAAAGTGATCTCCCTGTCCTTATCTCAAACCTTAAGCCCTTGGAAATATTTTCTCCCCCTGTCTAGTGGAGAAGGGGG
>NW_009697659.1:0-12189 GCF_000703405.1 Apaloderma vittatum | reverse complement strand
GTGGGTCCCTGGCTGCCGGCCAGGGTCAAACCATGACAGAGTACCATGCTCTAACCAACTGAGCTAACCAGCCCCTAACGGAACGAGATGAGAAACTTCTAATAATCAAAATAAAATATAAAATAATAATGACAATCATAGAATCATAAAGGTTGCAACAAACCTCAGAGTTCAAATCATCATAATTCCTTAATAGTACTAATAATAAGTCTTAGCCATGACATAGGAATCTCAAGACTGGAAAACAACCACCCAATATCTGAGTGCATGAATTCTTGGTCTATGTAGTAATGACTGTATATTTAGGCTAAAAGTAATGACATCACTTGAATATAGCAGAACTTTTAGAGCAAGAATGACTAAAAATTTAAATTTAAGTGGATTTCATGAGTAATATAATGGAATAGTGTAGTATTACTACTGTAAATACTTGTAATTAACAGTTATGAAACTAAGAAAAATAAGTGCAAATTCAAGAAGGTACAGGGATTAAAACTTCTAGTTTAAGAATTCAATTCTTGAGATATATAGTGTACTTAAAAACTTTGCACTGACTGAAAATTAGCTAATTATCCAATATTCTAAAATCTCATTTTGTTTCTTAAAGACTTTCCTATGTGTCAAACTACAGCTTCCAAAATGGGAGGTCAAGATCTCATCAACAATCAGTGCTTGAAATAACTATTGACAAGTTTAGAAGGATGTGACTGTGAAGAAACATTACAATTTTCTGAGTTTTTCCTAACAGTACAAAAGGCAGGTGGCACTAAATTTTGAAACTATAGATGGAACTGTGTCTACCCTTGCCTTCTATCTCCACAGCTTCCTTATTCTGTGACAGACTGTTAGGTGACTACAACTGCAGTTTTCAAAAAAACAACCCCCAAAAAAATTTTTCTCTATTTTTATTAACTTTTGAAGCCTGATGGCTGAAAATTTATTAAGAGGAAAACCTCCAAGCAAGGAGAAAGAAATTTTGAATCATCTCCCAAGATAACTATGTTTTCCCAGATGGACCCCTACACACCTTATTACACCATAAAAAGAGACTTTCACAGTGGGAGGAAAAGTTCTCTTTAAAGGTCTGATTACACTATACAGCACCCAAGGAGTAAATGAAAGGCATTTTGTGTCAATGGCTTTGAGTATTTATAATTTCCACTGATGGTGATTATCACTGAAATTCCCAAAGCGCTTTATCCCAACTCATTTTATTTTCAGGGCAAGGCAGGTGGGCTACCATATATAGTCAAAACTCAGTAGCCATTTAGGAAGTTATTGACCTCCTGGCTCTTATTGGAATTGCTGCATTTGTAGTTATCACCTAGGAAAGGAAAAAAATTGCAGACCATTTCACCATGTTAAATAACAAAAAATATTCTGCATTTCAGTCATAGAATCTTCAACTGCTAACACAGTTTTCTTTTGGAAACAACTCTGGACAGAATCGCTACAACTCTGACTTATATATTCCTCTATCTGATAAAAATGTAACACCATTGCCTAGGGTTTACTGCCACTCTGGCTTTACATGCCACAAACTATTTATCTCATCAGATACTAGTTTACTGGCAGTCACGTCTGTCTGGCACAGCACTATGTCAGGAGGAACATTAAGTGAAAGTGAAACAGAGCTGGTTTTCATGCTAGGCAGTGTACAGCAGAAAGGATACAGTGGCAATAAATGCAGTAGATTAATAGGTCTGGAAATGATACCTGCTCCCAACTTAGAAGCACTTTTATCCTGCTTACAGGAGGTAGGGTGAGAGTGGAAGCGAGTGGGGGAGGGAAGAACTTCCTTATAACCCCTCTTTATTATGTTTTAATTCCTGTTGCAAAATGTTCTTTGAAAACATGAAGTGTGCTCATTTGGGATGAAGAGAACAACAAGAAATATTCAGGAATACATCTAATATGCTCCAACTGCTAGCAGGTAAACTACCCTCAGACTAGAGAGCACTACACTTATTTTTGGTCTTATTTGGCTAGGTTACTTCAATAAAAAGCTACTGAAATTCAGATAAAGAAGCAGTAGTCTCTAGCTACGGGCTTCTTAATACTTTAAATTGGTCCAGCTGAACTCATTGTAATTATCTGACGATATCCTAGAATGCACCTTTAAATGTTTTATTTATATGTGAGGCAGCAGAATCAGTTTGAAATTGCAGACGTGAACACACAAAGCGCAGCACGAGATTCTAAAATTTTTCAAAAGAAAATTATTTGAATAAAAAGACAAATGTAGGAGGTTTGAAGGGAATCATATTCAAATTATCTTGGGTCACTGGTAGGAAATAAATTCAAAATATGAGATTTTTGCAGATGCTTGATTTAAAATATCTTTTCATCTACTATAAAGGTCTCATCTGATCTTGTGGCAATGTAGCTTTTAGAAGAGACATTCCAGGCACTTAGAATTTTTCAGGATAAAATGGGAGAACAATTTAGAGAAGAAAAGTGAGAGAGAACCATAACATTCTGGCTTGTCTGCATCTTGTTACAAGTTTTCTTCCTGTATATATTAATTCAGATATTTTAAGTTGCAATCGATGACATCATAAACGTATTTTCAATGTATATATGTCTATGTAAGCAAATATCATAGCCTCTTCTTAATCTATACCATCTATTCTTGAGTCATATAATCTTGTGGGTTTTTAATGAAATATAGTAAATATAAGAATACATTCCTGACAATTTTTGCTTTCATTTAAAAGATGTTGAGAATTCTGCCTGAGAGATGTTTGTACCAGTTTCTATGGTAAGTTTCACGAAAAAAAGAGTTTTTTTATAGTCCAATCCCTGCAATATTAAAAGAAAACAGTAGGAATGAAATTATCCATCACATAGTTCAATTAAACTAATGAGTTTTTTAATCAATAGATTTGCTAACTAAGCAAATATTGCTGCAATGCCATTACACATTGAAATATATTTCTTTAAATATTTGGTTATTTTTTAACATGGTTCATTATGTGCTTTAGCTTCACTGTATAACTAGAAAAAAATGGCAGAATATAGTTTTCGGGCACTGTATCCAGGATTAAAATTTCAGTGCCCCTTTGGCAAAGAGGAGCATGAGATGATATAATGCTTTTGCATCTGAGCTTCAACTTGGAAACTTAAGGATAATTAATGAGGGACTTTGAGGAACATATGGAGAATAAACAAATAGCCACTCAGTAAATAAAAAGTCCACGTGATATAACTTAGGTTAGGCTTTGCCCTCCAGTGCTCCCCCAGTGTAATTAAGAAATCTTTGTGGAAATATACTGGAAGGCACTGCCTGAGATTTTCTGTTCAATACACAGTAATTTAAGACCAGTGTAAAAAATATTATTCAGAACTCTAAATACTTTTTTTCTGCAAACACATACATCAGCAGAGGTTACACGTGGTATGTGTTAAAGGTGCAGTACTTTGAATTTCTTATAGTTTCTGAAGTATTTTATTCCAAAAGTTGTTAAAGGCATCCAGTTCTTTAGAGAGAAAGGCAAGGATTTCTTGCTACTGCTGGAAATGTAGCTTCTGAAGTAGACAAAAAAATCAAATGCTGAGGTAACTACTGGTTTTGCTTAGCCTATTCCTGAGTCATATTCCTATAGTGTTATTAGAGTTGTGAGAGTTTGTAAGTTACCAAGGGTGCCTGGTTTATTACAGGAACAGACACAAAAGAATGAAATCAGAGACTCAAGGATAGAGGTAGCGCAGCAATATTTTACAGACCTCACTGATCAGTAGTAACGACTCACTAGGATGGGAAGAAGAGATAATTCTTAACATTAAATGCTATTTTGCAGGGTTTAGTATTCCTTCTCTAGCATTTCTGAATAGCAATTCCGTCAGCCAAGCAGAAAAATCATAGAAGAAGTGTCTATAGAGATGGATATGGCCAACATATAAAAGAAAAAAAAAATCTGTTCTTTCATATAAGCAGAGGAAGGGCTTAGATGGAGAAAAAAATATAGCTTTTGTATCTCTAAAAAGTATATTGTATTTTTCTACCATGATGAAATAGCAAAGCAAAAATTTTAATATTCAACCCAATAATATTAATTTCTATAGGCTAGCTGAAATGAGTGAGGAGTAGAGCTACAGTAAATAAAACTAAACCAAGCCAAATGTGTAGGATTTGAATAATCACTACAGTTTATTATGATAGTGCAGGTGTGTGATACGCATAATGGAAGAGGAAGAATGCAGTGCATAGTTCTTTTTAGAAGTGCATATCTTAAAACTATGCAGGGGAAAAGGCAGGTTTTACTTGTCTTGAAATCTTGCAATCAGGTCAGAAGTTTTCTTATTTATTTATTTTTCTGAATTCAGAGTATTCAGATACAATTATGTTGTATTTTATTGCATATCCCAAATTTTTTTTAAAAATGAAAATTTTGAGAATAGAGTCAAATAAACTAGAATCAAAGATTTTCCAGGTGTTGATACACTGCTAATAAAAAAATCACTGACTTACTGTGACTGAAGAGTTTGTCTTACATTGAATATATGGAGTAAGAATTCATCCTAATGCCAACATTATGTTTAGTAAAACAAATTAATATGTAAGAGTGAAAAAAACCAAGTTTTCTTAAAACTACTCTTAAATTCATTGCTGACTTCATGATTACTACTCTCAGTAAGTACTCTACGTGGGCCTCATGGAATAAAGGATTTCTCTGGGTACCTTTCAGTAAAAGATATTGAACTGAAGGAAACACAAGTAGAGCACTAACATGGGGAAAACGCTACCATTGTGGTCTGAAAGCTTTAATTATGATTCTGTAACTGGTGCACAGCTCTGAAGAATGAGAAGCTAAATATCAGAATAAACATGTTTTGATCCCTGTGTCCATCACAAACACTAGAAAAACATAAAAGCTTTTCCTGATTGCAGATTCTTTCAAGGCAACTGTTTCATTGTTCTACACGGTTTATACAGGACACTTTAGACCACCAGAGGAAAAATCACTGAGGGTCAGCTCCTTCTCACGGATGTACTGTGCTAGAGGGTCATTATTTATTTTTTATACATAACTGAAAAAATATCACATGTCATTATTAACATATATTTATATGCAGATTTCACCATCTCTTAGAACAGAACAATGAGCTGATTGTTCTTTTCTATTAATGAACCCAGTTTAGCTCATATATTCCAACTGCCTTATACAGTTGTTGATGATAGCTTTTGTTACAGATCTGATTTCTCAGCTTATACATAGTATCCTTTTTTCTCATGTGTATGTCATTCATAAAATAATCCAAACATATAACATGAAAATATCATTTTATATGAGAGATTCCAGCTAAGAAACATGAAATTCTACCAAGTAATGCTTTCTTCTCCAGACAGAATAAAACCTTTTCTTTTCTTACACAAGGAAATACATAATGATCTAGCAGTTGGAAAGTTTGAAAAAAGTTAATATAAAGGGAATGAAGTAGCCTCAATAGCCCTCCTTTTTATGTGTCATGATGGTTATTTAATTAAAATTATTGGAAAGGTATCATTGACTTCAACTGTAGTCTAGAGAACACTTGATTTTCATTCTCTGAATTGAACATTAGTTACAGCTAATAACTATTTCAGTGATTATCTATTGTATCAATGTTTCTATTCCCGAGTTGTATGCTTGTTCACAATGTTTCATTCTGTCAATATGCTAACCATGATTCCATAAGAACTGGTGCTGCCAAATGAGTGCCACGATAAACAGAAAATGTGTTTCTTCCTTGATTGTATTACTGAATTTCAGAGGAGGTCCATTCCTTCTATAAAAATCTTTGAGCCTCTAAATGAAAAATACTTAAAACATACTAACAGTAAAATGTTTTTGAATGGCTTTGTTGTTGCATATTCAGAAACTACAAAGGAGATGAAGATGAAAGTCACAGATAAAACAGTACAAATAGTTTCTTCAGCTCACTGGCTGCATTTCACTTCTTAAAATTTCTGAGCTAATGAAGACATCTTTGTTGTGTAAGAAATCTTTAATTTTTTATTTACCTTTGCTATGTAAGAAAAGTTCCTAATTTTTTCCTCTAGTTCTTGAAAATTTCCATTTTTATATAGGTGCTAAAAATGCACAAAAAAAAGTCATTAAATTTACATAGATTAGATTAATTGAAATTCAGCTTGATATTTTTTATTTTTTATAAGCAATACTACTAGTTGAGAAAATAATATAAACCCCCAGATAGAGTGTAAAAAATGTAAGATATAGACAAAGTAAACATGGCAGCATAAATGAAAGTGTAAGCTGGTTAATGAAATTTTTAAGATATTTGTTCAGGAGAAAAAAACAACTAAAATGTTTAGCTAGTCTTATAAGGACAAGAAAAGAAAGCCATACAATCTATTTATATTTAAATGTCATAAAACACAGTCAGGAAGTGAAGACACTACTATATATTACGTTGATTATGTCTGGTATGTTGTCTAGCTAAGGAGACTGGTGAAATCAATGGATTTGGATTCTTACATGCACAGTGCTTTATCAACTGCATGTGAAGTATGAACAAATCCTAATGTTGAATCTTGGAGTATTTGATATGTGAATTCTTCTCATTCTTTTTGTCAGGTGAGAATTATTACAACCACATTCTAGAGATGTGTAGTTCCCCTTGAGAGATTTCCTTTGCAACTCTCACCCCATGATAGTAATTTCCAATTTCTCTAGTCTTTTTTTCTTGATTTTCATGTTACCATATTTTTTTATTTCTAAAAATAGGCAGACAAACCTAGCATATTTATACTGAAAATTTTCTGTAGATTTTAGGTATGTATTTTAGATACCTATATATAGATACAGAGATATGAATACTCCAAACTAAATTTAGCATAAAAGAGAGAATTTTTTTTTTTTCTTCTGAGTAATTTACAAGAATACTGACATGAAAAGACCACAGAACCATGGTGCCACTGCATACAATTTTTTACCTAGTTCTAAGAAAAAAATTGTACAGATATCCCCAAACTTAAGTCCAGAACTTTTCCTTTAATTTTATTTTTATTAAAATATGAATAGAATGTGATACACCTGCTAAGATAGCCATCTCCAACTTTTAATGAAAAAATCTGAGTATGAAAAAATCTGAGTATATAAAGTACAAAATAAAGAGGAAGTTAGAAACATAGCTTTGTACTGAAGTTTTTGGATTTTTTCAGAGACAAGATAGTTGTCAGTGAGATAGTTTCTTTGCTTAAGCCTTTGAAAGGAGAAGTTTCAGGATTTAACTCTCCACTGACAGCTCCTCAAGTGAAGAGTCAAGGATATTGCATTTTAAAAACAGCATACCATGAACCTAAATGCTTAGCTATATTCTGGTACAGTTAGGCAAGGAGGAGAAAAGAAAGAAAAACAATTGTAGATTGAGAAAGTGCCATACCCAATGTCATCAGTGCAAAATGGGCTGCAAATCTTTAATATTAAGTAGCAGATTGAGGGGTGTAAATTGTACACTAGAGAAAGTATTTTTTAAATTTGACTATTTCCAAACTGTTTTAAGACAATGCTTTAAAGAAAATTGCAAGCAGATAAATTATTCAACTACAATCTATTTAACAGTTAACAGTTATTTTAAGTATGTTAGAATACATTTGCTTTTTACTTCAATTATAATTTTTTTCTTTAAAAAATTACAATTATCTAAATTCAGAAATGTATTTGGCTAGCTTTGTTGTTTATTTCTTTGTTCTAGTTTTGGTCAAACATAGTCTGTCTTTCATTTGAACTCAAATAATTTCCTTTTATCACTTAGAAATGCCAGCAAAACAAAACAAGGAACCAAGTGAAAAAAGTCCATCCTATTAATCCGCCTCCTTTTACTAAAGTATACCCTGTGGATTAATACCCAAAGGATCAAATACTTCACTGAGTTGTAAAATCCTTATCTGAGAAATCTGCTGGCAAATTTTTACCTTCCACCCTTCTACATATACCATGGAGACCTTCAAGAAATATTAATTTCAATCTTCCTACTATAACAGTAAATGACTGATAAAAGATGACATTCAAACTAGGTGACGTTTTAATTGCAAAACTCATTTGCATGAATATTACTTCCATCCTAGAACTTTTGAAAGAAATGAGTTAGGGAAGGAAAGATATTTAATTGAACTGACCTTATAAACCAAAACCAGTGCCTAGTCTTGTTAGAGTATACTTCGCTATTTTTGCATAGTTTTCAAAGAATCACAGAAAAGACCCTTGGGGTCACCAAGTCCAACTGATAACCCTACTCTACAAAGTCCACACCTAAGCTACATCCCCCAACACTACATCTAAACGACCTTTAAACACCTCCAGGGAAGGTGATTGAACTACCTCCCTGGTCAGCCTATTCCAGTGCCTGATTACTCTTTCCATTAATTTTTTTTCCTAACATCAAGCCTAAATCTACCCCGTTTCATCTTGTGGCCATTCCCTCTAGCTATACCATCATTCACCTGTGAGAAGAGACCAGCACCAGCCTCTCTACACTGTTCTTTCAGGTGGTTGTAGAGAGCAATGACATCTCCCCTCAGCCTCCTTCAAACTAAACAGCCCCAGCTCCTTCAGTCGCTCTTCATAAGATTCATTTTCTAGGCCCTTCACCAGCCTTGTTGCCCTCCTCTGTACTCGCTCCTCGAAATCTCTCTTGTGTTGAGGTGCCCAAAACTGAACACAATACTCAAGATGAGGCCTCACCAGTGCTGAGTACAGGGGGACGATCACCTCCCTACTCCTGCTGGTTACACAGTTTCTAATACAAGCCAGGATGCCTTTGGCCTTCTTGGCCACCTGAGCACACTGCTGGCTCATGTTCAGACACTTGTTTATTAGAACTCCCAGGTCCTTTTCTGCCAGACAGCTTTCCAGCCACCCTTCCCCAAGCCTGTAACGTTGCACGGGGTTGTTGTGGCCCGAGTGCAGGACCTGGCACTTGGCCTCGTTGAAGCTCATCTCACTGACCTTGGCCCATCGATCCAATCTATCCAAGTCCCTCTGTAAAGCCTCCCTATCCTTGTGCAGATTGACACTGCCACCCAACTTGGTGTCATCTGCGAACTTACTGATGATACCTTCACTGTCCTTATCAAGGTCATCAATAAGGATGTTGAATAGAAATGATCCCAACACGTAGCCCTGCGGAACACCACTTGTGACTGTCCAACAGCTGCCTTTAACTCCTTTGACGACCACTCTTTGGGTCCATCCGCACAACCAGTGCTTTATCCAGCAGATCATACGCTCACCCAGGCTCTGAGCTGCCAGTTTTTATGAGTATTCTAAGTTGAAAAATGTTGAATGCCTTTTGAAAGTCTAGATAGACAATATCCACTGCCTTTCCCTTGTCCAGTAATGGGGTCGTCTTGTCATAGAAGGAGATCAGGTGTGTCAAGTAGGACCTTCCTTTCATAAATCCATGCTCACTGGGCCTGATCCTCTGGTTGTCCTCTCTGTAGCATGTAATGGCACTTGAGATGATCTGCTTCATGACCTTCTCTGATATTGAGGTCAGACTGACCGGTCCGTAGTTGCCCAGGTCCTCCTTTCTACCTTCCTTGTAGATGAGTGTTACATTTGCTATCCTCTAGTCCACTGGGACCTTCCCAGTTAGCCAGGACTTCAGGTGAACAGTGGAAAGTGGCTTAGTGAGCACATCTTCCAACTCTTTTAGCACCCTTGGGTGTAACCCATCTGGCCCCATAGACTTGTGTGCATCTAAGTGGTGTAGCAGGTCTCTGAACACTTCCTCTTTAATTATGTTGACCTTATGCTGCATTTTCTCTCTGTCTTCTAGCTCATGAAGCTGAGTACCCAGAGCGCAGCTGGTTTCACTGCTAAAGACCAAGGCGAAGTAGGCGTTGAGCACCTCAGCCTTACCCTCATCCCTTGTTACTAAATTACTCTTTGCATCCAATAAAGGATGAAGATCTTCCCTAATCCTCCTCTTGTTAATGGATTTATAGAAACATTTTCATTATCCTTAACAGCTGTAGTTAGGTTGAATTCTAGCTGCCCTTTGATGCTCCTAATTTTCTCCCTGCATAGCTTCACTTGATCTTTACAGACTTCATGAGAGACCTGCCCACTCTTCCAAAGGTCATAGACTCTCATTTTGTTCTTGATTTCCAGCCACAGGTCCTTATCTATCCAGGCCAGTCTCCTTCCCCACCAATTCCTTTTTTTGGCACACAGGGACAGCCTGCTCCTGCACCTTTAAGACTTCCCTCTTGAAGTATGTCCAGTCTTCCTGGGCTCCCATACCCTGAAGGGTGACCTCCCAAGGAACTTTGTCAGTCAGTCTCCTGAACAGGCCAAAATTTGCCCTCCAGAAGTCTAAAGTGGTAGTTTTACTAATTCCTCTCCTTATTTTAGCAAGGATTGAAAACTTAATCATCTCGTGATCACTGTGCCCTGGATGACCTCCAAACTTTACTTCCCTAACAAGTTCTTCCCTATTCACATGAAGCATGTCCAAAAGAGCACCTTCCCTGGTTGGCTCCCTCACCAGCTGTGTCAGGAAGTTATCTTCCACACACTCCAGGAACCTCCAGGGCTGTTCTCTCTCCGCTGTGTTGTATTTTGAGCAGACATCTGGGAAGTTGAAGTCTCTCATGAGCACAAGAAGTAGCGATTGTGAAACCTCTCTCAACTGCTTATAAAGAATTTAATCTACTTCTTTGTCCTGATTGGGTGGTCTATAACAGGTTCCTAACACTATATCACTCTTACTGGCCTTACTCCTGATTCTTGCCCATAAGGATTCGACCCTATCATCACCTTCACTAATCTGGACACTTTCATATGTCTCCTTAACATAGAGGGCCATGCCACCACCTCTTCTTCCTTGCCTATCCCTTCTGAAAAGTTGGTACCCACCAAGTGCAGGACTCCAGTTGTGGGAGTCATCCCAGCAGGTTTCCGTGATGGCTGCTATATCATAGTTTCCCTGTTGCACAACGACTTCAGGCTCTTTCTCTTTACTGCCCATGCTACAAGCATTTGTGTAGAAACATTTCATGGATGAAGTTGAGAACATAGTTTTAGGTGTTGAGGGCTGGTAGACCCTCAGGTTATCTAAGATGCTGACTCACTGCCCTACAGGTGTTGGGCTACTACACCCAGGGTTCTTATTTGCAAGATCACTTACATGTCCGTCCTCCTTAACATCCCCATTCCCCTTCAAAACCAGTTTAACGCCCTATCTGTGAGCTCCATCAACTTGTGTGCCAGCGTTCTTTTCCCCTTGTGAGACAGATTAATTCCATCCGTTGCCAGCTGCCCCAATGCCATGAAGACTTCCCTATGGTCAAACCCCCCAAATTTCTGTTGGTGACACTAAACTCTAAGCCATGTGTTGATCACATGGATTTTCATCTTTCCTTCAAAACCCTCCCTGTCACTAGAGAGATTGAGGAGAATATCACCTTCAAGCAATCTCCCCAGAGCCCTGAAGTCTTTTTTAATTCCTTTTATACTCTTATCCATAATCTCATCACTCCCAATCTGCATAATTAGCAGCAGGTAATAGTCTGACAGCCTCACCAGATTGGTAAATTCCTTGGAAATGCTCCTAACCCGTCCCCCAGGAAGACCGCAGACCTCCCTGTGGGGTGGATCTGGCCTGTATATGGGGCCCTTGGTTCCCCTGAGAAGGAAGCCATCCACTACTATCACCTTTTTTGTTTTCCTGATGGTACTAGTCCTAAACCATGAGACTACCTGACATGCCTTGGGCAACTGTGTGGATGTACCCTCACCTCTATCCGCATTCGCCAGGCCCTCTGTTACTAAAGCCCCATATTGTTATGCATGGCAACTGGGAACATGAGGGAGGTTGGGAGTGGGCTGTCTTGCCTCTCCCACTTCCCTGGGGAGGGATCTGTCTCTATTTCCTCCCATCTCCTAGGTCATCTTCTTTTTCAGGGTGGCAAGAGGATGTGGGATACTCTGCTCCTTGTACAATCCGCACCTGCCACCCCTCTTGGGCATTTCCCTTTCACACTCCCTTACAGCCCTTAGTCTAGAAACTTCACCGTTCAGTTCAGCCACCATGCTGAGGAGATCATTCATCTGTTCACATCTCACAAAGGTGTTGTCTCCGCTACCCTCTATTGCAAATGTTGTACTCCGGCATAGTTTTGAGATGAAAGTATTGTCAAGCACTAACAATTTTATAAAATAAAATAAAATAAAATAAAAT
>NW_009697658.1:0-72296 GCF_000703405.1 Apaloderma vittatum | reverse complement strand
CCGAAGGCGCTCACATTGGGAGTTTCGTCACCCCAGAAACGGGTCTGGCTGAAAGCTGCCCGTGGGTTTCTCTTCGGGGAAACCTAACCGCCCGCCTTCCCTCTTTCACTCTTCCCGGGCAGCGGGGCAGTTTTCTGCTTTTTTTTTCCCCCAGAAATATTTTCCGTTTTCGGCCGGAACGACCCTCGTTCAGGGTGTGCTTGGGCGCACAAAAAACGGGATCTGTAGCTCTGGAGGCAGAGGCACGAAGTGTGGTAGCACAGCTGAATTCTACATGGTGCTGGTGAAAGACAAACTTTTTCTGAGACGAGTTTGGTTTTGAAATGCCACTAGCAAAATTTGTGCCAGTAAAATCAGCTTGTGCTTCATTTACATGCGGCCAGTTAAATGAGAGAGATCACGATTCAGTGCGGGCTTTTTCTCTTTAGAAGCCTGAGCGATCAGAATTCCTGTGTGTCTCTAGAGGTGGACATTTGCATTCTTGGTTTAGGGCACGTACTCACCGGTAAAGCAAAACGCGGGCCAATGATGTCTCGCTCTGCACACCTCTTGTTCCTGTTATGCCCCTTTGCTAATTATTTCACAAAACTGACTAGTGAAACCACTCACGTTACAAACTGCTGGGACAAAACCTCTCCAAGCAGTCGGATACGCCAGATGAGGAGCTGTCGGTCGCGCTTGCTGCCCGGTTTGACTGCTGGCCAGCTCTGCCTATCTCTAGTCGGTTCTAGATAGGGAATCTGCTTTGGAGGAGTGCCGATAGCGGAGCCGAGCTCTCACATCCCTCATGACAGCGGATAGCCTTTTGGCTGCCACAGACCACAGGTCTGGTCTGAAAAGTGTGGCTGGTCTGAACCTAATGGTTTGTGGGCATCGCTGTGAGATTCACGGTCACCCTTCTTTGTCGGCAGCCCCACAGCGGGTATTGCAGGGGCAGCACAGGTGGGCTGTGGCGGTGTCTAGCAAAGGTACCACGGAGTCCTGATCCGCGAAGACGCTGTTGCTGTTCCTTTGGTGGGAGGCACCTCAGGTAGATGGATGTTGTCTAAAAACACAAGAAAAGACACTGACAGTGTGTTTTGCTTGTAACTCTTCCATTTAATGGCTTTTGGTGGGAATCTGTTTTGTGGCAGAAGTTTCTGATTATTATTTCTGCTTTGCAGTGGGTGATGAGCATTTTAATAAACTTTGGAGACAGTGCAAGAAGCTGTTTTAACTGGAAATCTGTCTGAATGCGTTCCCTTCCTCACTGTGCTACTTACATTGTTGCCATCTATTAATAGTGCAAGAATGTAACATGGTGTTTTTGCAGACCACAGTCTTAAACAAACAAGCTCACCCTGCATGAACAAGATACATTTGTACCTTTGCTTTGTTTTAAAAATGATAATGAGGAAGTGAAAAAAAGACATGCTCCAGGGAGTCATCTGCTCATGTATTAGGAGAAGGTGTTTGGATGTTCTTCACTGCTTCATCCCAGAAGTCTCTTTTCAAGAGGTGGGAATCATCTGCTCCCTGTCAAATAAAAGGCATAAAAGTTTTCTGGGGAAAATTTCACACGGGATAGTATAAAAATAAAAGTTAGGGCACAGATCGTTGCAGGAGCACAAAACACTGAGGCTTGAAATGAAAGTCTCTTGCTGTTTGCCCTGACAACAGGAAGCTGCTAATTTCCGTTAAATAGTAACTAGTCTAATCTGGCTAAACCTAGATTTCAGTGTACTTTGTGGCTCAGTTTCTCTGTTTTGAGTTTTCTTTAAATCTTTGCTGACAGGTAAAGAATAATAATTGCTGTTTCAAATAGCAGAGAAAATAATCAAGTGGCTGAGAAATCTCAGCCTTGGTCAACTTCTTATTTCAGTATATCCAGATGAGTCCTCCACGTGGTGGACGACAAAATGCTAATAATCTTTAAAGGAGGTAGTAGGTCCCTACAGATTATTTTTAAACACATAACAAAAGTACTGAATAACAGATTATGGTATGTAAACAGTAGCTGGTTCAAGTCAAGATACATCTTTATGAATTTTCTTACAGGTTGCAGATGTTCAGTCTTGAGTTTGCCTCTTAATAGAGTTTTTGGCCTAGAATTTCCTTGTAATTTGTTTATTAATTCTTATGTATGAACAGTAAGAAGATAAAAAACTCAGTGAAATTTAAGTGAAAATTGTGTATATAGGAAGAATTCTCTCACACGGAACCTATACCTTATGTGAAACACTTTTCAAACAAGTGACATATTCCAGTGATATGTAACTCTTAACAAATTCTAGTACTTTTTTTGTTTGAAGTAGGGATACATGGAATATGGTACTCCAGGAGCTGATGATTTAATGACAAAGTAACTTAGGGATTTTTTTAGGGTTGGTTTGGGTTTTTTGTGTGTCTGTATGCTCACAGCCATGAGAAATCATGTTGTCTATTTGACCTGTAATAGAAATGCTTGCAAAATTTTTCAGATGTGTTATTGCAGAAAATCTAGTTGTTTTTATTTGAGACTGGCTTCATAGTGAAAGAAAGCGCATACGGCTTGAAATTAGTTATGGGTGGTTTTTTTCCCTTATGCTTCCAGCATCTTCAGATCATAAGACCCAGAATAAACATTATCTGTGGTCAAGTAAAAGCTAAGATGGCATTTTGTCAGTTAAACAGGCAAGCAAGAAGTTTCACTCAGCGTTTTTACACGCCTGCTCAAGTAATGTTTTGCTCTAACCAAAATTTCTTCTCTTAACTTGAAGATAGATTGACCTCACCCTCTACTGAGAAGTGTGAGCTCTGTGTGCTGAGATCGAGGTACGCAATTTGCAGAGCAGTAGCACATGCCTGTTTCATTAGTATCTATACCAAGTCTCAAAGAAAGGGAAGAGTACAGGATACACGGTTCAAGTAAGAAGGTGATAATCCGGTGCTTCAGGTGCTGTTTTCTGAACTGATCATTGTTACTCCTGGCTTCTGGCCAAAACATCAGTTCTTTCTTTCTCACTCTTTAACTGTGGTAGTTCCTGGGATCTCTGCAGCAGCCTTGAATTTAGTAAGGCAGTTGTGTGAGATGATGCATCGAAAAATACTGACCCTTTAAGTGCTGCAAGTTAAAGCTATTCCTTAATTTCAATTCTGTTTTTGTTTAGTAACCCAGATGGTGAAAAGTAAGTGTCTCAGCTCTTGAGCAAATCTTACAGGGACTTCAGAGGTGTTACAGGTCTTTTAGATGATGAAACCATTAGCTGGCATTGCTAAGTTAATAAGAGATATGTTGAAGATTACATCCAGAAGATAGCATTACAAAAATCTGCATTTCCTTCAATGCTTTCACATGAACTAAAGGCATATCTCATAATAGGTGAATTTTAGTATTAAATATGCCTGGCTTAATCAAAGATCTCATTTTTCTTCTAGGAATAGGGTTGGTTATTTTAAAATACCTCATTTTGAGGTGTAGTTTGTACTACAGGATCAACAAAACTAGACATGTTAAGACCCAGCATTTCCTTCCAGTTAATGGAATAATGCAGTGAAGACTGCAGTAGTGTTATCCTACAAAAGTCAGGCTGGGTGCAGTTGTTGCTAATGGTAATTACTTGGATACATGTCTGACCATGGGTGACAGCTGTGAAGTTATCTGGAGGAGGTGTGTGTGAGCAGTGGGCTCGGCTCTCTACTTCTGCAGAAGAGTATTTTGCTGGTCTTGAGAGCAATTCAGAAAATGGAAAAGCAAAGCAAACTGTTTTAAACAAAAGTACCTTCTGTTCAATAGTTGAAGATTTTACAGGCTTACCTTCTTTTAGTGTCTTTTAGTGTCTTCATCCAATATTTATAAACTAGCTTTCTGCTAATCAAATGTATTTATATAGACAGTGCATTTTTTCTTGTTTCGTACTTTATCTGCAAAAGTTACTGGGGCTCAAATGTATTCAGGATTGTCTGTCCCAAAAAGCTGAAAAAAACCTGTAACTATAGTCCATGATATTCCTCTACACAGCAAATATATATAAAAGGATTGAATATATTGAACTGTAAGGTACTGAGAAATGAAAAAATAAGCTCTAAATTGAGAAAGCATATCTGCATATGGTTATTTTCAAATGTGTTTGTCCCTTGAGCTTTGAAGTTGAATACCTAATTTGTGAAGGGAAAAAATAAAAATAAAATAGTAATAAGAAATCAGCAATAACCGGTTTTCAAGCTGTATATCCTCTCCGGCATTCTCTGTAGTTGCTTGCTGAAGTAAGTTGGTTTGGACTCAATTCTCATATAGGAGTGTTGGCCATGTGCAGTTTGATGGGTAGTACTGAGCTGTCAGAAGTATGTTTGCGTTACTCCAGAATAATATACTTCCCTGAAGAACTTATTTTACCTACAAGTACAGCTGAAGTTCTGGAAGTTAATCTGAAAATCTTGCCAAAAAATAATATTAAAAAGCAGTTTTCAGGTGATGAGAAGCGTTCTCCGTCAGAAGTCTGTTGGGTGAATGTGCTAGCTGGCATTCCAGGCATAAATATATTGGTGCTGTCATTCAGTCCTAAAAGAAACAAAACCATATCTTTCTGCTTTTGACAGTTTCTCAGAAATCCAAGACAAAATCAATTCATCGGTGTCACTGTAACATTGCGGGAGCGGGGCGAGAAAACGGTCTGTACTGTTTTCTTATCGGCATGGGCATTGAAAATGTCAACTTTTATATTGGAAGGTGGCCACTAAAATAAAAGATTTGTCTGGGCTCATGGATTTTTTGCTATACTGTACTGTTTTGATTTCAAAACATATGTTACGCAGCAGATGCTTTTTATCCATAAATGGTCCACTGTGTAGCAAAAGACCTTATCCCTACAGGCCATAAATAGTGAAATGCTCCTAAAATATGATTCAACTTTTTTTTTTTTTAACATGTCTGAAGTAAATAACTGCCTCTTGACTTACTGAAAGCATTCTAGTGTTATTTTTATACAAATAGTTATGAAGGGCTTTTTGGTGCTGTTTTGCTTTGAGGAACAAAGAGGAAATTGCTACTGTGTTAATTACCCATTAATAAAGCATCACGTTTTTATATGAAGCAGTCAGCTATTAGAGCTCTCTCTGGTATATTGTGGTTAACTAATATGAAGTACATAGCAAAACCATACCTCCATTGTCCATAAAATATTTTGTAGAGTTTCAGATTGTTTAGATCCAAAGATGTCTGCAAAAGGTGCTCTCCCAAGTGTTGAGTCTGCACAGGCATGAAAAACCTAGGTAAGTTAAGTCTAGTTAAACAGCCTGTAATTAAGCCCTGACTGACGAGCTAGGTTAGAGTATTCATAATTATATATGTGTTTGTTTATTATATCCTTCTACAATTTGGTGGAAGAGCATTTGTTTTGTATATTTACTTAGCCAGTTTTCTTTAGTGTATTAAAGTAATTTTCAAGACGTGGGGAGGAACCTTTGCCCACCAACAGCTCATCCCACATCCTTCCTCCTTAGCTGGGGACACAAACTCTGCATTTTATCAGCTGCACTTCAGCTGAATTTTGTATTTCATGCTTCTTTAGAAGGTCAAAGAAAAATCAAAAATATTCAGCAAATATCTTTAAAAAATATTCTAGCTTGTCTTCATGCTTTATAGTCCATAAATGATATTAAGATTTTATCTAATCCTGCTGTGTATAGTACTGTTCTTGTGACTACTAACTGCAGAAATGTTTTATTTAAAAAAATAAAAATACTCCCCATCAGAGGATACTTTGCCAGCTTTCATGTTGTTATGTTTATGTTGAAAATGATTTGCTACCGCTTGGCCTCTAACTTGTAGCATTTGGGATTCCAGACATAAAACCTGTCTTGCAAGTAGTCTAGACTTCATCTTATTTTTGTATTCATAGCACTTTCAGCTGTGTTATCTTTTTGGCATGATTGGAATGATTTTGTAAACAGCTAGGGAGGCTTTAGTCACATGTAGAACTTAATTATGCTTTTCACAAGATTAAGTAGAAGCCTTTTGCGTAAGATATGGGGAAGAGAAGAATGTTAACAGAGGGTAGAGCAAGAAACACAAACCTGAGCTTATTTTAGGAACCTTGACGTTTGCTTAGCCATCCAAAACTTCACAAATCAAGTTAGAAGAAAGCAGATAACCTTTAGGGCTATTATTATGATGAAATATGGGATAATACAGCTTAAGGACTTCTTGTATCTCTGCTGTTCTTGAAATTTTTGTGTAACAAAATTGAGAAGCTGTGCTGTTTTATTTTGTTAACCTTGTGATGCAAACTGACACTTGCATTTGAGCTAAAGGACACATCTGCATTGGTGGGATAACAGGTTTAATATTTCATATTAACACCCCCACAAAAAAAAATCTTATTAGTTAATAAAATCAGTGATATAAAGTATGTGAAGTTCATTTTAGATATATCTCTTGCTGAAGTCTCAAGTGGATACAGGATGAGTGTAGCAAAGTTTTTCTGAATATTTTCCTCTAATTTCCAGCAGTTTCACAATACTTTAAATGCACTCAGGGAAAACTAATATTTTTTTCTCTGACTACAGTTCCCTTTTCTTGTATTGCTGGGTAGTATCTAACGTTAATAATTATGTGGATAGACGACAGAATTCCTAATCCTCCTGTCTGATAAAATCATGAAGTAAGGTAATTCGGATTTGTTACTATAAACAGTGTAATAGGAATCTCAGTACTTTACTTTTAGCTACCAGCCTTTTTTTTTTTTTCACAGTAATTGACAACATATCTATAGGTGGAATTGTTTCTCACTTGAAGATGTCCGGTTAGCTCAGTGATTTGAGCGTGGTGCTGACAACAAGGACCAACACCGAGGTCGCGGGTTCGATTCCTGCTCAGTCCCCATGTGTTGCCTGGTCTAGTCGAGAGGTGGCGTCCCTGCCCATGACAGGGAGGTTGGACTAGATGATCTCTAAGGTCCCTTCCAGCCTAGGCCATTCTGTGATTCTAGAAGTAGTTTATATGATACTTCCATGTTTTCACAAATTTTCTGTCAGGATCTTATCTGCTACTTCATAAATTCAACATCCACTTAACCTGTTATCCAATAAAAAGTTTGTTGTATTTTTTTTTTATTAGATTAGCCTCATCACGGAATGTTAGGGGTTGGAAGGGACCTCAGAAAATCACGTAGTCCGACCCTCCTAGAGTATGTGTCACAGGGTAGCAACGAGAGCCAGAAGGTGGCTCCACAATCTCCCTGGGCAGCCTGTGCAAGTGCTCTGTCACCCTCACAGTAAGAAAGTTTTTCCTAATGTTTCTGTGGAATCTCCTGTGCTTCAGCTTGCACCCATTGCCCCTTATTGTATCATTGGACATCAGTGTTAAAGAAATGTTGAAGAAATGTTAAAATGTTAGATAAATGTGCAAATCCATTTTTGCTTACATTTTTTGAAAATTTATTTAAAGTTATGTGTAGCGTTGAACAATAGTGGAAATGTGATTAACCTTTGAATTGTAGAGAAATCTGTGTAATCCAAGCTATGAATTTGTGTTGTACTAGTGTGCAAAACACCACACTGGTCAGTGATGCAGAAAGTATGCTGATTGTGACTAAATGCTTTTGTGCAGATTGGCTAGCAGTATTTGCTGTACAAGTGGTTTTTGAATATGCAGGTGGACAGTATAAAGTCACTTGAAATGTGAACTTTGTTGTTAATACCAGGACAATAACTGGGGAACAGATCAGGACGAGTACCAAATATGAAGTCAGTAACAGGCGATAAAATACTGTGTACATTTCTTATGTATTCCTTTAAGGTGTTCAAATGTAATCTCAGATGGCTGACAGTTTATACATTTCTTCTTCTTCAGATATTAGGCTGGATATGAGAGAGTACTGAAAGTCTGGATTATTACAGGAAAGAACCATCTTTTGAAGGCATGTCGTAGGTGACATCAAGAGATGAAGAGCACAGGACATGGCCTGCAGTCTGCACAGTGCTCTCTGCCTCATCTGGCATCTCAACGCTGGTTGTTTTTTGTTACCTGTAGTTTTTTTGAAGTTCCTCAGTATTTCAGCATACTCAGTGTCTAATGGCTTCAAAATTTGAGACCTTTAAATAAATAAAACCCTCATTTGTTTAAAGGTCCTGCTTTACCCAGATGACCTCTAAAGGTCCCTTCCAGCCCAACACATTCTATAACTCTACTCAGTTCTGTGTGTCAAGCCAGGTACTTAGTTTCGCTGATCATAAAACATGGTGTGAATAAAACATTTCCAGAATGTTTGGGTTCAGCTGACTGGGAGTCAGTGTTCGAGACCTATGAAACATGCAAGGGCCTGAAACCAGAGTCTGTGCTGTTGCTATGTGTACAGGAAACCATGTCACAAAAATAACCCTATTTTCTGCTCAAGCAAAAGAGTTTGTGCATAGGTGACTGAGTTTGGGGAAGGAGATTGTATCATTATGGTGGGCTTTCAAATTTAGTTTTAGAATTATAGGAGAGCAGACACCTGTACTAGTCAAGCTTAAACACAGCATGCACCATTTTAAAATCTGTTAGTTTTACAACCATATGTAAGTAGTGGAGTCCACAGCTAAAAATGCAGTTATGACCGAGTTCACTTTGAAGTTGGTTTTCTGTGTCTTGATGGCAATAAATACACTGATGGAGAAGAATGACAACAGATAGGCAGAGTTAAATAACTCGATAAAAGAAATAAATTCAGAATTCATTTACTGGGATAGGGAGAAGGAGAAGTAATGAGGAGCCTAAATGAACTTGAGACCAAAACCAAAAGACTGAAAATAAATCTTTCATATGTGTTTAAGGGTGTTTGTTTTTTCTTAATATGAAGAGCTGGGCAACACCATAATGATGTAAACTAAATTTGACAGCAGTGCCAGGCAAAATGGAGGTCTTTTTCAAAGCCTCTTCATGCTACAAAAAAAGTGATTTAGATACCCAGTGTGACAGTCCGAAACTACCTGACAGTGCAGTTCTTTTCTGTGCTCAGTGAACTAAAGGCTTGCTATGAGAACGTGGCAGAATCAGTGAACTAAAGCTTTTTTTGGGTATTATTTCTGTCCTGGGTGGATATGAGCAGAAAACACTTCAGGGAATTTCTCCACAGTGCAAGTGTGCTGATGCCTTTTTGGCTTTAGAGAACACACTCGCATCAAGAAAAACTGGCAGACCATGTCCGTACCGTGCTTTGAAGCTCTCAACTGGGGCACGGCAGCTTGTGTGGGTCGATAACCATTGTGGTGCTGGGGACCGCAGGGATGCGTCAAGCAGAAGCACGTGATGTTGTGTTACTGTTGTGAGCAGCTCATGTCATCTGGGGGTGGCCAGTCTGGTGGGGAGCAAGCTTGTCACATAAAGTGTCTTGCAGAGCCTTCACAAGTGTCATGAGATCGTGGTTCTCTACCTGGAGTAACCATCCACCTTCAGTAATGCTCCAGTATCAGTCAGGGGTATTTGTGCCTCCTATGTGGCAGCAAAGTACATATCTTCTGAGGTTATGCTGCACAGCTGAGGGAAAGAACCGTTTTTGTTAATTGATGCTACACAGACGGCATAAAGAGCGGTGACCATTGCTTAATTTCCTCTGCTCGAGTGAATTCAACTAAAGTTCCCTCAAGGGCAGCGCTACTGTGCCTGCCTAATTTGGAGGCTGTTTGTTCAGGTGCTTAGTGTTGCTGCAAGGTAACCCTGAAAATAACATGCCTTAAGCTTGTTTATACCTTAAACAAGACCATATTGTAATTATGATTTTCAAGCTATGGAGCAAGTGCTGTTTGCTATGCATCCTGCTAGCAGAAGCCCTTCAGAGCTCAGTAAATTCTGTATTATGGGCAACCCCTACCTGACTCTCAGCCCCTCTTACTGGGAGAAAGTACTAGGAAAACAATAACTTTCTCCAAAATTAAACAGGCAAAGATCTGTTAAGCCCTGCTGGAATTTTCATTTAAAAAAGCATACTGTGACATTAACTGCTCTATCGTCTGTGTGTGGCCACAGAGCATCTTTGACCATTTCTTCAAGTCACCAGTGCCGGTCACTTTAGTTTGGCATTGTCATCCTTTATGAGCAGCTGAAGACCAAATCTCCTAAATGGATCCGCCTGAGGAACAAATAATTCGCAAACAAGAGTTCGATGGTGTTTCTCTGGCTGGCACATCCGTTGCTACGTCTGTCCAAATGGTGTGGTGGTAGAGTAACTAGCTCTTGTAGCTTGCCATACAAAAGTTATATCTAGGTGTAGTCGATGTGAAAGCTGAAGCATCTGGTTTTTCCGATGACAGTTTTAGATGTGATGTTGAACATACTCTCATGGAAGATGACAGACGTGTGTAGTGGGTGATGAAAAAGGACCGTGGGGTACATCTGAGCATGATGTGCTCCCACAACTCCTGTGTGGGTCGATTCCTACTTTTGGGACTCCCAGTGCATGCTGAGCTGGCAGTAGAGCACAGCATCCAGCAACCATGTCCCAAATGTTACACTCCCCTATCTGAAAATTTCAGCTGAATACAGTAAGGAACAAAATAGGTAATAGCAGTCTGTACAAACGTGATCATTGTGCAGCTGTTGCTCTGTAATACTTCATGTGTGTCAGATGACAGCAAAACTAATTCCTATTTTGGATCTGAATCTTGAAATCAAACTTTCGATACAGGATTATTTTGAGGCAATGAAAGTTGGTCAAGTGCTTAAAAAACATAACACCTTTTATTTTTTCTTCAAAGTTATGCAAAGTGCGATATTTATACATAATTTAATTTTTAGCTATGAACAGGCATTGGTGGAGTCATTTTGATGCTTAAAATGGGAATCCTGAGGTTCACAAATCTGTACATTTTAGGAAAAAAGAGAAATGGTATTTTGGCAGCCTAGATTAACAACTGAGAGAAAATGGGAAGATAAACTGATGAAATCATGCTAACATAAGATAGTGAAATAAGATGATGAAATTCAAAAACTGGAAAGACTTCAGGCAATAACTTACCTGCTCCCTTAGTACCCTTTTTTTTCCGGTGCTCTAAAGGAAGTAAACTAATTAATTCTACACCCATCTATTCTTGTAGTACCTCTGGCACTATACATGTGCATATTATACATATAAATGTTTACTCTGACTAGCAAGTTTTGCAGATCCTCTTGTTTGTGTGATCCTTCCATACAGGACTGGTACTAAATTATTCTTTCCCATGCTCCTCTTCTCCCCCCCCCCCCATATATTTGAATAGTGCAAGACAAAAGGAGCCCAAGATGACCCAGTAAGAAGTAATCACTCAAAAATGAAAATACTCTTTGAGTACACAAAATCTTTTAGTGACAGTAGGGGTATGTAAGTGAATTATTGCTGGTGGCTATAGAGCTGGTTGTGTAATCCATGGTAAATACATTTCCGGATGTTGACACGTTACCTATTTTGTGCAAATCTAAACAAAGCTGAAGATTTTGATGAAAGAAAGCATTTTTAGCTCCTTTTGCCTAACATGGGTAGAAAAATTCATGCTTTTCTACTTGGGTAAAACTTCCACATTGCTGAATAGAAGTACTAGATTTCTATTGTGTTTTGCAATCATTTAGATGAAGACTTTTTAGTTACTAGTAGCATTTGATCCTGAGTATAATTTGAGATATTTTTCTTAAGAACACACATGTATTTTTATACATAGTTTAAGAAGTCACTCATACAAAGCTAAATCTTGTTATACACAGGCATGTTTCTCAGACACTTGGTTTTAATGCTTTTTTATTCAATTGATTCATTAAACGCAAGGTGCTTTAAAAGTTGTGTTTCTCTCTATGAATCATATCTCTTCTCCTGATTTAGCTGTAGAGTGCCAAATCCAGACAGGTTTCTCTAAATTTCTCTGTAACAGCTACATGTAGTTACATGTACAAAAACTAAGTATAGTCTGAACAATGTTCTCCTTTGCATTAATAACATACAGAAATTACTGTGATTAAGGCTGTACAGTGCTTGGGACCACAAGTTAAATTACTTCTCCAAACCTATTTTTTTTCCCCTTGTTCTTTCCTCACTGAAGAAAGTTGCTCAAGATATTCAGACCTGCATTTTCATTCTTAACTCCTCAGATATTCTTCTTAGCAAAAGTTTATCCTGAATTTTATTGGAAAATATTTAGTATAGAGATAATTGCACCATCCTATGACTCTGTTTTTTTTTTCTTCCTTGATTGTGTGCTCCCATTTTTATTGGAGCCAAAAAATGATTTGGTTTGGAAGGGAACTTCAGAGATCATCTACGCCTAACCCCTTGCCTTGGGCAAGGACACCTTCCACTAGGTCAGGTTGCTCAAAGCCTCATCCAACCTAGCCTTGAACACTTAAAAGGAGGGGACATCTATGACTTCTCTGGCAACCTGTCCTTGTGTTTCACTCTCATCGTGAAAAAAATTCTTCCTTCTATCTAATTTAAACCTACCCTCTTTCAGTTTAAAACTGTTACCCTTTCTCCAGTCTCTACAGGGTCTGGTAAAAACTCTTTCTCCATCTTTTCTTTAAGCCTTCTGTAAGTATTGAAAGGTCATTATAAGGGCTCTCTGGAGCCTTCTCTTCTCCAGGCTGAACAAACCCAACTCTGAGCCTCTCTTCATAGCAGAGGTGTGCCACCCCTCTGATCAACTTTGTGGCCCTCTGCTGGACTCACTCCAATAAGTCAAAGTCCTTCCTGCGTTGAGGGCTCCAGAGGTGAACACAGTACTCCAGGTGGGGTCTCATGAGAGCACAGTAAAAGAGGAGAATCACCTCCCTTGACCTGCTGGCCACTCTTCTGATGCAGCCCAAGATGTGATTGGTTTTCTGAGCTGTGAGTTCACATTGCTCGCTCATGTCCAAATTTTTATCCACCAGTACCCTCAAGTCCTTCTCTTACCCAATTGTAGCTTTGGTGTGAATTCCTTTAATCTTATTTAGTACTTTTAGTTATCCTTAGTTAGCACTTAAAAATCCAGATATCCTTTTGGCAGATTTCTAACAGTTCTAAGTAGAGAATATAACCTTAAAGTCCTTTATTTTTTGGTGACAGTATTAAGTGGTACTTACAGATGGCTTATTTATTCTGAAGTTGAAAATATGCAGGAGAGATCTGACTGTGTAACCTGTTTTTGTACCTACTTTATCCTAACTGCGAAAGTGCAAAACAGCTTATGTTTTCTGATTTTCCCTGCTCTCGTTTAGATTCCTTTACGTACGCGTTAGCATACTTATTTACAGTTCCCACCTCTGTCCTTAACCTATGCAGCTGCAATGTTACACATGGACAATAGCTGGTTCCGAAAAGAAGGAAGGAGAGAAGATAGGGGAGGGGAGGAAAGAAAGAGAGAGGAATAGAGGAAGGAAGAAAGAAACAAAAGGAAAGGAAGGAAGGAAGAGGGGAGAGAAAAAGAGAGGAAGCAAGGAAGGAAGGAAGAAAGATAAGAGAGAAAGAAAAGAAAGAGAAATAGAGAAAAGAGAGGAAAGAAAGGAAAAGGAAGAAAGCGAGAAAGAAAGAGAGAGAGATGCAAATTAGTCTGTCTGGTAAGATAAGTCAGGTGAGAACAGTGAAAGCAGTCATCTAACTGTCAAGTGACAGAGTGGCAGGTGACAGCTTGCCAGGCTTAAACTACATCCCAGTGGTGTAAGAATTTTCAAGGAATATTTGATTATATTTATGATTATCTGCCGTTTAGAATGATATACCTGCACATGGAATAGAATTCCCATTTCCAAAAAGATGTTCCTAACTAATGGAAAAGAACATGGAGGTTGTTGAGGCTTAATTCATTTAACATTTAAGCTACGAAACCTCCAGATTCTTCTACAAATCTGTGTCAGTCTTCTTGACGCCTTAAATACAAAAGTATCTTATATTGGGATCATTTAGAAGGAGGAGACAGGTTAGTGCAGAGCACTGCACCTTTCAAAGGAACCAAGTTTTTTATTTGTATTCAAAAAATGTATTTTTGGATTGGTTCTGTGTATTTTTAGAAGCATTACACGATTTTTGTGGGTTTTTTTTCCCTATAGTTCTTGTTTACGTGTAAAGCACAGCTTGACTGTGGAAACACATGCAGTGACTCTTGAAATATTACATTAACGGATTCTGCCTCTATAGTTTTGACATTCGGAAGGTGCTGCTTCAGGGAAGGCAGCTCTCTTGTCTTGCAAGAACACCTTTCTTGTTTCTCAGTCATGGGAAGCGAGCACTTTCAGCCCATTCATGCTTACCTGGGTAGCATATGTAGATTGGGAACCTGTTTCTCAGAGATAAAATTATGGAAATTTGTAGCTCTGCTGACAAGTTATTTGTGTAGCCTAAAATGAAATGCTAACAGTAATTCAGAATAGCAATTAAAGCACTTCCTTGTGTTAACTACAACAACTAGCACAATATTGCTGTAAGGAAGTGAACTTTGTCAATAGCCATATAATGAGGAAATTTTACCAAAGAGTCTTTTGGATAATGTCACTTTTTGTTTCAAATGCACTGAGCTTTCCTAACGTTACCTGGCGGTAAAGATGACTAATTACAGCACATTCCAGGAAGTGCAGCTGTTTGCCTTCTTGCAAAATAATGAATATATTTGTTGTAGAGACTGTGCAAGGAGATGAATACCCTGGTGACTGATACAGCTTTCCTTACTGGAGAGCTTGTAGCCAGGAATCTGCTTCAGCTAATACATGTTAAAACCAGCATAAGATTTTCCAGTCATAGACTAAAACCAACTCTCATGCTGCGCTCATCTCCCACTTTGACTCAGACTCTTTTCTTCCATTGTTTTTTCAAACAGAAGCTGTAAAAAAGTCACTTCTCAAGCTTCTTTCCTGAAAGAAGAAACTAAATTTATCATAACTGAAGTATGTTAAAATAATTTTTGACATAGCAAAAGCAGAAAAGTATCTGTGACTTTGCTAAGTGTTGATTTATCCTTTTTTATTTTAGTAGGAATATAAGTTTAAAGAAATCTAACATGAAAAGTGATATTCATAATATGAAATAAATCAGAATCAAACTAATATTGTGCGGGCTCTTGCACCCTCTCTACACTGTGCAAGGATTGCTGGAGGCTTCTGGTGTTTAACCTTTTTTTTTTTTTTTTGGTGGCTGGTCTGTTCTCACTTGTTTTTGTATCAGCCTGTTAGCTGAAATTATTCTTTCCATTACCTGCTGCTCAGCCCCTGGATGTTTTTATACTGAGGTCTTCTGGAATGAGCTTGTGTGTTGAAAGAGTAAATAAGCCAAACTTTTCTGCCTGCTGCTACAGGATGGGCACTCCCTCCCCTTGATGGCTTTCTCTTCCTTTGCATTTCTTCTGGTTTGAATTCATCTCTCCTGAACAGTGTAGGCACATACATACTTTTGTCTACTTTACATATGTGTATGTGTGTCATAAAAAGCATCTCTAGATAGATTTTTCTGCCACTGCTGGAATTATTTCTCGTGACTTTTTCTTTTCTTAGCGGAGAGAGACTGGCGGGCTCCTCAGTGCTATCTATGCCACAGGCATAGATAGCATTGACTGTTGTCTTGTGGCAGCATTTCTGGTACAGCTTGAAGACTAATCATCAACATACTCATCAGGCTGTGTTACCATCGTTGTGTTATGCGCATTATTAGCAAACATATGGCGAGACGTGTTTTTCTTCGTGCTTAGCTGTGAAAGCTGCTCTTAGCAGTGTGTATGATGGTGTAGCAGATGCTTTTGTAGCTCAAGGACATATGGGACTGTGAGGTCCTGAGTGGATTTAGCCCTGGTGCATGCTCAAGGCCGTGAAGTCCTGACTGAAGCAAAAAGAGATGGGGCGTATTTGCCCCCTTAGCTTTCAGCATGTGAGAAACAGTACAGACAGCTTTGTTAGCAAATGGTAGCAGGATTCATCTCTTTCAGCTAATTGCAAGGATGGTGTAAATTATCGTTGTTTCAAGCACAAAATGTTAAACAGTGTTTGTTCTGCTAGGGTACCTGCTCGCCTACATCTGTCTTGAGGGTGAAGAAAGTCCGGTTTGGTAAATACTCAGCAAGAGAGAAGCTTGTTGACTGGTGTTGAAAAATACAGCATTTCAAGCCTCAGCAGGTGTCAAGATTGTGGGTATGTGAGCCTCAAGGGAAGCCTGTGAGGTGAGCTTTGTGCTGGGGCGATCCCAGGCTGCTGTGAGGAGTGATTCTGGTGTTGTCTTCTTGCCCACCTCCACCATGAGAACTGGTGCAGTGAAAGGGGTGGTTGCTGAAATGAACTGCATCAGTCACTGATGCTGACAGGGCAGGTATGATGCAATGACAGCCAAGCTAGGGACATTGTCATGACAGGCCTGAGTTTGGGTTTTGCGATGGTCAGAATGCTGGCAGGCTGGGTGCAGGGCGAGTAGCTAGAAAGAAATGCTGTGCAGCTAGGAAAAGCCACTGATGTCTCTTACTTAGCAAGCACACTTAAGGCCTTAGTGGATACAATGGAAATTTGAGCTGAAAAACAGGCTATCCAAGAGCAGTATTTTTAGAAGTGTGGTATGTGAGTGTTACTTCAAATGCAAGAGTGCCTGTGTAATCAAATAGTGAAGGATTAGATGTGATAGATGCAGCTAGGGCACTGGACTGTGGTCAAGGGCTGAATAACTGAAGGAAATGCAATGTGAGCTAACAGATCTTCAACCTCAGAACAGGAAACAGATGAACAGAACCATTTTTTGACCTATGTGGTCTCTAATTGGTTAAAGGAATTAGAATATTCGCTTACCATTAGATATGGGATAAGAGGCATCCTTGAGCCCACACAGTTTCATGCCTTTTGTGAGTTTCTGTAGAAGAGCTGAAGCTGTGGTTTATTGTTTAATCGCATACCAAGTGTCTGTGTCATCCTTTGTATACAGATAAGAGTCTGTTCATTCCACCATTGTTGTCTTATCTTTTTCAGTGCAGTAACAGATTTGTGATGATCTTGTGGCACAGGACTTTTTGTTTCCAGTTAATGATATCCTCTTTTTTGCTGAAGGATTCAAGCGAGTAAACGCTAATTTCACATACATCTTTGGCTGCCAAAAATGTCATTCAGTCCTGCTCCCATGGTCATATTATTTCCTTCCTTGTGTCAGCAGAAACATTCATGTTCATCAGACTGAAGAACTCCATCACGAGATCGGTTAGCCTTTTTTTTTTTTTTTCCCCTCAACAGTTTTTTTTCTGTGAATCAGTTCTGCAGTCCAGTGTGCTGTGCAGCTAAACAGATGCTTACATTACCACAGGGAGCTCTCATGCTGGGATGGGAGGAGAAGACAGAGTTGGTGTAACATGTCTGATGTTTGGGAATTGTGCAACCACTTCATGTGGTGGCGATGCTCAAAAGCTTGTGTTCATAAAAGTCTCTCAGTCTGACTTTGCATTTAGACATACTGGTTTGTGATCCATTTTAGTGAAGCTAGCCCTGCTCAGATTTGTTTACCTTCTCCTGTATGTTTTGTCTTTCTGCGTTAAGGATGCCTCTCAGCTGTGTGGGAGGCATCGCACAAACTCTCATATTCCTTTGAGCCAAGTTTTATTTGTTTTGTTAAAGATGTTGCAAGGTTTAGCCTTACATAAACTGTAGAAGAAACCTTCTTTCATCCTGATATTTACCCTTCATGTATTCCTACTTTGCAATTTTTCCTTTATCAAGTTCAAGCCTAACTATGCACTAATAGTCATCTAGTTCACTAGTAGCTTTGCATATAGCAAGTCTAGATTGGGGAAGATAGTAGGTGATTGTCACATGACCTACTTTTGAGCTAACTTTTGCTAAATTACGTTTCAGTTTCATTAATTTCTCTTTCTTTAAAAAGCTGTCCCTAACCTGGAATGCTACTGGCAACTAACAGGATTGTAGGTGGTCAGGTCACTTTTTTCCTTTTTCCATTCCTCTTTGATGTTTAGCAGTTTTCCTAAATTACACATGTAATTTATTCAGCCTTAAATCAACATAATTGATATCTGTGTTTAAGGATTTTTAGGAAATTTTGTAGAGTGTTTTGATTCTGAAATATTTTTAGGAAAGGCATTTGATTCACTTTAAATATTTTTTGTTGGAGCATTGAGCACTTGAATACGGCTTGGCTCAGATATAAACTTGCATACCAGAAAAAGCTGTCTTTCAGCAATGTTTACGATCCATGACGTGTATCCTGTGCCTCTGTAGTGTTTGGCATTAATTAGTGCAACTTGCCACAGTAAAATGAGGGATTTACTTTGCAATGTCGCGAAATTTACATTATGATCCATAGTTAATCTTAGCCTTTCTTCAGCAATGCCCAGTGATTTAATTTTGTAGCTAGCTCTTGCGAATATCTGTCTTCTCAATGTGGCAGGGTTGCATTCCAGGGTGTATATGAGAAGAGTCGATGCAGCATCTGCAATCCATATGTGTGTATTGTCTTTTAGATAAACCCTTTGCTGTATAAACATCTCAGTAAATAAATGTGTAGCTGAGGTACAAATGCATGTCAAAATATTCTTATGTTTATACTAGTAACCATGCAGAGTTTAAAAAATATCCTTGTTTAGGAGCTGTTTAAGCTTTTCAATGCAAATGGCAAGTCAGTGCATGCGAAGGAAGCACTGGACAGCTGAAGGGATTGTTTAGGGATTTGTAACGTCTTTATTGAGCAGCTAATTTACTGATAATTAAAAAAAAAAAAGGAAGGGGACTGCACTAGCTATACATGTGTGTGCAGTCCCTGTCCTTTTTTTTTGCATCTAGTTGATGTAATCTGTATTTAAACTCAAAATTTATGTTTTCTCACCTGATATCCTGGGGTAGGATAGAAAGAAGAAAGTATCTGATGTAGTTGGTGGGATACAGAGAAGGAAGTGCAATTATGTACATACTTTTCATGCTGCTGCACAGACTCACACTGCTAATTTCTTCATCTATCATCACTCAGGTAAAATGAAAAAATAAATGCCATAACAGGAATTATTTTGGTTGTTTAAAACAGATTGGGGTTTTTTTGAGGTATTTTATTCTGGAGTTTCCTTCCTGATAATTAAGAACAATTACCTGGTACTATGCAATATTATGCTGAAGAATTTCTCCCTTTTTTATGCAACTTTTATCTTAATGTTCCTGATCTGCCTAGCCTTGTACTTGTTTGTCAAAACTATTAAGGAGGGCAAACGTCCTGGAAAGAGAGCAGGTATCGGAAAGTGGCGGAGATTTCCATTGGATGAATTCTGGCTTAGAAAGCCCTGTAGTGCTGATCTGTAGCAGCTGAAGTGGACAGAGGTAGTAGTAATAAAATGAGTTCATAGAACAAACAGAGCTCCTGCTAAAGGAGATTTTAGTCTTTTCTTCTTGGGGTGTGGTGACCCTGGCTGGCATGTGAGTCATCAACTAGTCACTTGCTAGGTCCGCCTGCTCCAGCTGTAGGGCAGAAGGACAAAATCGAGTAGAAAACCTCATTGTTCAAGATAAAGTCAGTCCAGGAGGTGAAGGGACTGGGGTTGGGGGGTTGGAGGAGGGAGGGGAAGAAAGAAATAACGCAAGAGCAATCACTTACCACCAGCAGACCAGTGCTCAGTGCTACTTTGGAAAATACATCCTCCTTCTACCCCCAGCCTCACTTTTAGTGCTGATCAGAGCTTTACCTGGTATGGAAAGTGACTTCGATCAGCTGGGCTCAGCTGTCTGCCCCATCACCTCCTGACTCCTTGCCCACTCCCAACTTATACATGAGGAGGGGGGCAGAGTAAGAGACAGAGCTGCTCAGCAACAGCCAAAACATTGGTCACAAATCTAAAACCATGTAGGGGCTCCCCATCCCAGCCAGACCAAGTACACTTCTGTTGACTCACCTTTAAGGCAGCAAGTACAGTAAATCTTAACAGACTTTGCTCTGAAAATCCAGATATTCCACAAATAAATGGTAAAGGCAGCACTCTGTCTTTATATGACAAACTTTTTAATTTTACTTTCCAAATTAAGGATTAAATTTTAATACCTAAAATGGACTTCTCTAGAGCTTATTGTCGATGATCAGTTAGTTCCCCATAAGCTCAAGCCTCCCATCTGAAGCCTCATTAAATTAAAACAATGAAAGCTGCTATGAATGAAGTATCTGAAACCTCTTTCTAACAATTAGGTTCTCCATTTTCTTGCTCATTAGTTCATGATTCTTAAGAATATATTTTGAAAATGTAAATCGAAATTAACTACTTTTTAAAAAACAATTACCAAGAAGCTTAACCTTTTTCTCTGGTTGACATTTTTCTTTTTAATGTTCAGTACTTTCTGCATCTCTAAATTTAATCATTTTTTAATGAGTAAACAACTCATAACATTCCAACATGATATTCTGCTGAAGGCTTGAACTGCTTACCTTCCATTATATACCGTTCTGTAAACAGCAACAATTGCACTTTGTTAAAAGTTTAAAGAAAAGGATGTGGAACCCTATATCTTGTCCTAGACTATTAAAACTTGAATTTAGACTGTCTCATAATTCAAAGAAAATGTAGAAATACAAAAGAAACAATTAACAGTTTTGTGAATTGGATCCAAAATCCATTGGTATCTTTGGAAACTCAGATCCAATTGACATTACAAAACCTCCAGAAAACAGATCTTACCCCAATCTATTGTTGTGAAGGATTTCTACAGATGAATTCAGTTGTAAGCAAAACAGTATGTGCTGTCCTCCAAACTGACAGGATGTGAGCCTGGTTTGGCTCAAAAGCTTGAATTAACAAGCCCTGTGAGATGTGTCCTCCAATAATACAGGCAGGTTGTTTCACAAGCTGTTGACAGACTTTTGTGATTAACAATTGTTCGTTATGAAAAGAATTTATAAACCAGCACAACACGGTCTACAGGGACATGCGTTCTGGAGTCCTCAGTCCCAGAGCTAGCTAAAGCACCGAGTCAGTTCCATAAAAAATCTGGTGGTTTACTTACAGTTCACCTAAACACCTAGAAACTCAGGGCAGACAGAAGCTCCCAGTTATTCAATGAAAATGTTTTTCTTGTCATTTTTAGCAGCTGAAAATGTAGTTGAGTGGTGCTCCAGCTGGTGTTCCAGGGGTTCAGAAAGCCCTCAGGACCCACTATTTTACTGCAGTGCTGATTCTAAAAAGTAGATCCAAGCAGAATAGATTGAGGTTTGTTTGCCAACTGTCTAGAGAGGTTGTTGGAGCCTTTCAGAAGTGTTTCCAAAAAAAAACAAGCATTGAGGCAGTGGATGTCCACAGTACTTAATCAGCAGTTAGGAGAGACATGGAGGTAGCGCAGTCTCAAGACAAACTGAGTTAATATATAACATCATGATAGTGTCTGTGGTAGTGTCTTTTTTTTTCCTGACGTAAATGAACAAAAGTAGATCTTCTGAATGCTTTACAATCTAATACAACTTTTATTCTAATTTCAGGTTTACTTTTACAATATAAACAGATAAATACTTTTTTTTAAGACCCTTAATTACTGTAAATTAAAAAACTTCTTAAATACTCTCCTTAAAGACGAAGAATAAATTTCGTCTAGTACTCTCATAGGTAGTTCTGCTTAGTTCCACAGAGGAGTAATATTTAAGAAATGTAGATAGGCTGATACTGGGACTGGATCCAGCAAATAATAAATAAAGCATTTATAACTTTTAAACTTGAAAAAGTTGCACAGATGTTTGAAGTATACGAGTAGTCCTCATGTAAATCCTTTAAGTAAATATTGTCACAGTTTTTAGTGATCTATATGATGCTGTCCTCTGTTATTTATACATTAGTTATACAAGCTAAAAGCTTTAACCTGATGTGTTAAGAAATGAATCTCCCAAGTTATAGATTTATGAACTATTAAATGTGTCATGATCCTTCCTGTTTATATTTTTCTCTATTTTCATTTGTTAACTCAAACTCTTTCTCAAATTCTTTTGTGTTGTACATGATTATCTCTAAGGCATCTCTGCCTCCGATGGACCTTCAGCTGTGGATGGTGGGGAGGGTGGCTGGTGGCTACACCGCGGCAGATGCCCTGTGGTCTTCCTGCTTTTGGCACTATTGAAGGCAGATTTGGGACAAACATGCCTTTGGTCTGGTCTTGTGCAGCTGCTTGTTATGTTCACAAGTGATTACTTAAAGCGAGGAAGGCTTTTAGCTGCATTTAAAAAAAGAAAGTGTAAGTTCACAGTGGCAAAAGCCACTAATGCATTTTGCCTCACGGGTAGCGTTAACTTCTCAATCACACAGACAGAGCTTCGAGTTTAGAACAGTGCATAAACTGGGAGGTTTCTAGTGCTGTAAGCAATGCATGTTTTTTCTGATGAAGAGCCTAATATGCTCAGAGGTTTAAAGGTAGGGTGAGGAAACAATGCAGAGGAAAGCCTGCCTCCTGGCAGTTTTTTTCTCCAGTGTCAGACAGACACATACTACTCGATCTTTTACTATCATGAGGAGAAGAAAAAAAATGTAAAGCATTGTCCCTTTTGAGAAAGTTCTCTAGCTCCCTCGAGGGCAGGTAAGGTTGACTCAGATAGCAGAGTACCCTGACTTGTCCTGTCGTACAGACTGTATTATAGTATTTCCTTAAAAATACTGGCAGTCCTGCAGATGGTGGTGGTAGAAAATAGCTACCAGAGAAACTGAAAAAGTGCGTGCAGCCAAAGGTCTTTGGGCTGCATTAGGAAGAGACTATCTAGCAGAGAGGTAGTAATTTTTTCTCTTGTCAGCACTGGAGAGGCCACTTCTGGAGTGTTGTGTGTACTTCTAGACTCCCCAGTACAAGAAAGATATGGATTTACTGGAACAAGTCCAACAAAGAACCATAAAAACGATTAAGGGACTCTTCATATGAGGAGAGGCTGAGAAAGCTGTTAAGCCTGAAGAAGAGAATCCTTAGGGGAAACTTGTAAGTGAGGAAAAGGGCCCTAGGTTCTTCTCAGTAGTGCCAGTGTCAGGACGATACAATAGGCCTTGGGCACACATCACATTGTATTCAGATACCATCTGAATGCAAGAACACACTTTTTAACTATGAGGTGGTCAATCAGTGGAACGGATTACCCAGAGAGGTTGCAGAGAGATTCAGAACCCAAACGGATATGGTCCTGGACAAACTGCTTTAGCAGTGAGATTGATCTAGGTGATCTTAGAATATCCCTTCATGTCTTAGCAAATCTGTGATTCTGTGATTTTAGTGACTGCACTAACAGCGGAACCAACCCTGATGTAATATCTTACTACAACACAGCTTAGAATTTCATCAGACCTTTATCCTTCTCCTCCTCCATCAGGAAGAACTGATCTCGTAAGTAGAGACTTTGCCTGTTTAAAAATACCTATAATGTCAGGAAACACTCCGGTCTATCTGGTTACATTTTCAATCAGTTAATACAGCATTCAGAGTCATTTTTTCTGGATGATCCTTATAGACTGTAGCAGGTTAGGGCTGGGCCGGCCACTAACACAGACAGATGCTCTCTAATCCCCTCTTCCCCCCCCCAAAATGGGAAGGAAAAGGGAATGAGGCAGAGAGACTTACAGGTTAGAGAAGAAAAACTAGAACAGCTTTAATGAAACAATAATGGAAAGAATAGTGAAATGATGAAAATAAAGAATTATATACAACTATAGATAGTAGCCCAATATCAAACCTGACTCCCTCCCCCGATATCAATCCCCACTGATGCTGCAGAACAGGAGGCACTGGGGGAGCCCCAGGCTCAGCGGTGGCGGAAGCTGGATACAGGGAGCTGGATTCGGGAACTCAGGATCCGGATCAAAAGCAGGAGGTCAGATGGAGTCCTCTCTGAACACCGGCCATTGCAGAAAAGGGCAAAACTCTCGTAATCACTCAATTTATACTAAATATGACGTATATGGAATGGAATACTCTTGTTGGTCACCTGTCCTGTCTATTACCCCCCGGAGGTGCCACCTTTTACTTCCTTGTGACCCCTCTCACTACCCGGCACCCCCAGCGTGGCACACAAGAGCCAGCAGTGGCCTTGGTCACTGTAGGAATAAGTATCAGCAAGAGCCTTTCTGCATCCCAGTCCCAGGCAGTGACTGTAAACATCAGGTGTTATCACTGCCAGCAGCACACACTGTCTGCACAAACATGCTGCTAACCTCAGAAAGTGCAGTCTTCTAGAAGGGACTAAACTGGAAAATAAAAGTCACTAAACAGAACTGGGTTTTTAGCCTCACTCTGTTTAAAAACAATTTTAAAAGTAAATTATTTTTTAATTTATTTGTACTTGTACAACCTTAAGATGCTTCCTGTTATGCAGCAACAAGAAGGGAGGTAACTTTTATTTCCAGGCTAGTATACACACTAACACAGTAAATTGAAATGGTTTCTGTCAGCATTAACACTTTATATTCACTACTTATATGTTAAAACCAATTTCCATTTCTCAAAGAAGTAAGCTGACTGCATTATTCTATCAGAAGGTTATCTTGCTTTGAATTTTCCCTATAAAAATAAGGACTTCAAGCTCTGCCATTGAGGAGTTCATTTTCTGCAGTGTCTCTGAAAGAAGCTAAAACAGAATTTAATCTGCTCTAGAACTGCAGATTCTGCCTCTGTTATTTAACATTACCACATCTGTTATTTAACATTACAACCACTTGTACTCACCTATATATTCAGAAAAGGAAGCAGTTCTGTTGATGATAAAGACTGTCTTCCTGTCTTTGCCTCCAACTGCATCTAGCCACCACATCTTTGAACACTTGCCAGGAGTGGTGTGTTTTTCTTTTTCATCTTCCTCTCTTCTGCATTTGGACACAGACTGTCATTTTCCATCTCACTTGCAGTGGTATTATCATGTACATCACTTCTTAATGTTTTATGAAAAAAGGACTTGGGGATGTTGGTCAGCAGCTGTCTGAACATGAGCCATCAGTGTGCCCAGGTGGCCAACAAGGCCAAGAGCGTCCTGGCCTGGATCAGAAATAGTGTGGCCAGCAGGACCAGGGTAGTGATTGTCCCCCTGTACTTGGCACTGGTGAGGCCACACCTCGAACCCCATATTTAGTTTTGGGCCCCTCATAATAAGAAAGACATTGAGGTGCTGGAGCGCATCCAGAGAAGGGCCATGAAGCTGGTGAAGGGTCTAGAGAACACGTCTTCTGATGAGTGGCTGAGGGAAATGGGATTGTTCAGCCTGGAGAAAAGGAGGCTGAGGGGAGACCCTATCACTCTCTGCAACTACCTGAAAGGAGGTTGTAGTCAGGTGGGGTTCAGTCTCTTCTCCCAAGTAACTAGTGATAGGGCCAGATGAAATGGCCTTAAGTAGCACCAGGGAAGGTTTAGCTTGGATATTAGGAGGAACTTCTTCATAAAAAGGGATGTCAAGCACTAGAACAGGCTTGTGGTGGAGTCACTGTCCCTGGAGGTATTTAAAAGACGTGTGGATGAGGTGCTTAGGGATATGGTTTAGTGATGGCCTTCACAGTGTTGGACTTCACAGTTGGACTTGATGGTCTTTTCCAACCATGATTCTATGATAACCTCCCTAACAATTGTGTAATGTATGTCGTCACCAACTGACATAGTTCTGATCAGCGGCACAGAGTCAAGCTGGAGGCCTGTGGCCAGTGGTGTTCCCAGGGGATCAGTGTTGGGTCCAGTTTTGTTCAATATCTTCATCAGCGACCTAGATCAGGGGATAGAGTGCACCCTCAGCAAGTTCACTGATGATACAAAACTGTGAGGGGTGGCTGACACACAGGAACGCTGTGCTGCCGTCCAGAGACATCTGGGCAGGCTGGAGAGCTGGGCAAAGGGGAACTTCATGAAGTTCCATAAGGACAAGTGTAGAGTCCTGCATCTGGGGAGGAATAACTCCAGGCAACAGGACAGATTAAGGGACGTCCGGCTGGAA
The DNA here is from genome assembly GCF_000703405.1 of Apaloderma vittatum. Taxonomy (NCBI): domain Eukaryota; kingdom Metazoa; phylum Chordata; class Aves; order Trogoniformes; family Trogonidae; genus Apaloderma; species Apaloderma vittatum. The sequence continues at coordinate 46,497 of NW_009697658.1, read as the reverse complement.
AGCAGCCCCGTGGAGAAAGACCTTGGAGTCCGAGTGGGCAGTGAGTTGTCCATGTGACAGCAACATGCCCTTGTGGCCAAGAGGACCAATGGGATCCTGGGGTGCATTAAGAAAAGTGTGTCCAGCAGGTCTAGGGAGGTTCTCCTCCCCCTCTATTCTTCCCTGGTGAGACCACACCTGGAATACAGTGTCCAGTTTTGGGCTCCCCACTTCAAGAGAGATGGGGACCTACTGGAGAGAGTCCAATAGAGAGCAACGAGGATGATTAAGAGACTTGAACAACTCTCCTGTGAAGAGAGACTGGGGCTGTGTAGCCTTGAGAAGAGACAGCTGAGAGGGGACCTTATTAATGTATATAAATGTTTGAGAGGTGAGTGTCAAGAGGAAGTGGCCAGTCTCTTTCTCAGTGATGCCCAGGAATAGAGCAAGAAATAATAGGTTTAAGTTAGAACATAGAAAGTTCCACCTCAACGTGAGGAAAATTTTCTTTACTGTGAGGGTGACAGAGCCCTGGCACAGGCTGTCCAGGGAGGTTGTGGAGTCTCCTTCTCTGGAGACTTTCAAAACCCACCTGGACGTGTTCCTGTGTGGCTGCCCTAGGGGATCCTGCTCTGGCAGGAGTGTTGGACTAGATGATCTCTAGAGGCCCCTTCCAACCCCTGACATTCTATGATTCTATCTCATACCATGGTCCACATAAATTAATGCAAGGCATCAAGTATCCCTGAAGATAGCTGTGATCACAGTCCTTCTAAGAATTTTAAAGTTGTTCCTCAATGATGCAAGGCTAGATGAGGTTTTTGGGGAACTGTCCATCCAGGTTCAGATGACATGGAAGTTGCTCTCCTCGGAGTGGTAGCACACTTCGAGGGGTTAAGCATTTCTGTATACCTTTGCACAGCAGCTTCATGTAGTATAGAGGGATGTCTAGCATTTTTCCATTGAATCAACAGTTGTCATGCTTTAGTGTTGACAGTTAATAACCATAATGTATCACATAAACAGGAGTATGAGATCTTTCTCCTGTGTAAGGAAGTCATTAACCTAGGAGAGGTTATCTTACAAGATAACTCAGTTTGGTTAAACACCTGGACCGCTAGTGAGAGGTCCAGGATAAAGGTTCAAGATAACACATTTTGAATTAAGAATTTCTCAGTCTTACCTTACTTTTTGCTTTCATAAGTGATGGCTTTTTTACTTCTGAGCCTGTTGATTCCCAGAACCACAACTGGATACTTTCCTCGCCGCTCAGTAGGAGGTATGCGTTTCTGCTGAGCATTTCTGCCTCTTCACAAAATGCTCAGAAATGCCTGGAGTACTGAGACAGCTTCCCTTCCCAAATCCTTCCCCATTTGTCATCTGGACTGTTTCAGCCACTACGTGTGTGGGTTTCTCATCCCAGTGGATTACACTTGTCAATCTTAAATGCAGTATTAGTCTATGCAGATAACATCCTGTGACCTCCTGCCAGGACTCAGTTGGCTTCCGTAGTATTTTGCTTTGATCAGGGTTAGTGTTTCACAGGGCACCTTAATCAGCCACTGATGTATTTTACAAAGGAGCCTTTCAAGGCTGCAACAATGAATGGCCTAATGTTTCTTCTGGAGGAAAAGGAGGACGAACAAGGATGAGCACTTGCCTGGAGATTTGAAGGCTGCTTAGTAGAGGTCATTCCAGATATATTCTGTATTCACATTTGTACTCCTCTCTTTCTGCCTCAAGTGCTGTCAACTGATTTCGAGATTCAAAGATTGTAAAGAAACTGAGAATGTGGCAGCATGTTCCAACTATTTGTGTCTTCCTGGAGGAAGGAGATGTGAGCAGATTTCCTGTCCTAGCAGCTCCAGTCATGCTTAGCTGGGATATCAGTGGAGAGTATCTCTTAAAGGTATTTGCTCCTGGCAACATAATATCTAAAACACAAGCATCAGGAGGATGAGGCCAGACTCTTCTCTGGTGTCTAGTGGCAGGACAAGGGGCAATGGTCACAAACTGGAAAAAAAGGAGGTTCAACCTAAACATGAGGAAATACTTCTTTGCTGAGAGGTTAACTGAGCACTGAAATAGGCTGCTCAGAGAGGTTGTGGAGTCTCTGTCTCTGGAGACATTCAAAATCCACTTGGACATGTTCCTGTGTGACTCTAGGTGATCCTACTCTAGCAGGGCGTATTGGACTAGAAGATCTTCAGAGGTCCTTTACAACCTTTGCCACTCTGCGATTCTGTGAACATACACATTTAGGAATCTACGAGAGTTAGATTTGGAAAGCACTATGGTTTGCAGATGAAGGACGCATGTTTTAGGAATATTTCTGGACTGTATACAAGGTAGGCTGTTGTTTAATATTGCTGCCTCGTTTTATAATAAATCAAGGTTTATACAGACCAGAAACGTAGCCCAGGCTTGGGGTAGGATGCTGAAGTTGTTCACTGAGTGCAGCATTCAAAACAAGCATTTGGCCTAAAATCCTTAATTTTTCTAATGAAACTCGTCCCCAAAACTTTGTAATGACTAAAATGCATGTAAAAAACCCAAGTGTATATATCATTTCGAGGGAAAATCAGGCATCAGAAATACAGCTGAACAAGAGCTTTGCAAGTGCCTTCACAGCTGCTAACTGTTGATGTTTTTTGTCACTACCTGGACTGTATCTTTCATAACGTCGGTAGCCTTGTTTTTGGTGAAGGCATATCAGGCACTTTGATCAATAGCTGGTCTCCGGTTCAGTGCAGAAACAGATACTGTTTATTTGTTGAGAGTTGGCAGTTCTGCTCAGATACAGAAGATAGGATTTCATTTGTCTTATTTAGTCAAAATAACATTTATGTCTCTTTGGAGTTTCAGTACAAAACACATGCGAATGATTAACTTCCCTGTGCAGCCAATTTTAGAGTAGGTATTTGTAGCTACAGTGTTTTTGCCCTGTGAAACCAGTACTGTATGAAATCAGAAATCTACTGTTTTATACCTGAGGGTAAGAGATTTGGGGAGGAAAAGGCTGCTGCTGTCTCACTCAGTGAGGTGCATAGCCCTAGTCTCAGATGTCAGGACCCCTGAGGAGAGCTGGCTGACTTACATGGGATTCACAGCCACCAGTAGCTTAGGTAAGGGCTTGCCTGAGCATCACTGGGAGAAGCTGACACGCATGCAGTCCTAGTTTCTGGAAAGAGACACCCTAGTTCAAACAGAAAGGCAGTGTCTGTCTGTTTCACCACAAAATATGTACGCTGGCCTTTCACCTCTGAAATAAGACCTTTCAATAATGTATGGAGGTTGCAAATACACGAATTTAGACTAAATATCAGTTGTGGGGTTTATTTTTTTCCTTATACTGCGGTTAGGAACAGTTTCAAGATGATAAAATATTCTCATTTCAAGTCTCAGTCAAGGTCGAGCATCTCAAACGCAGTTCAGTTCTGATTTAATTTAGAAACCATTTGGCCAAAAGCTGTAAGTAGCTTCAAGTTAGAGATCAGATAAGATGAGCATAAATCTCTGTGGTCATCAGATAAATTACTTTCTTTCAGATCTTTGTTGCACAAGCATTATTAACATTATTAACTCTTAAATGGTTTTTGGGTTTTGTTGTGCACATTGTCCTGTGTACACCTATAGTTCTGCAAAAAATTTTTAAGTGGTATTGAAGGAGGTGGCATTGATGTGTAACACTTTTTGAAAGGTAAGTATTCAGAGATACCGTATTTCAAAGGATCTGGAAAACTGAGTGTGCGCATGTATGCATTGTTAGTGAAGGCTCCACAGAACCCTGTGTCACCCAGAGTCATGCAGGAGATACCGACATTTGCAACACCATGTCACTTAAAAATGCTTAGTGTGGTCACCTGCCTCTTGAAAAATAGAGAATTGAGAAAACACATCCAGTTCACAACTCTAAGCCAAAGCAGCTGTGTTTATTAGCAGTCTTGATAAGCAATATAAAAAAACCAACACCTTTTTGACAATGTTTTTCTCCAAACTTTATACTGACAGAGTACTTTATTGGTGTTAGATACTTGCATATTTTAGTGCAGTAGGTTCTTTTTTCTTTTCATTGTTTTCCTGTTCATTCTCTAGTAAGTGTTTGTATTTCACCTATTTCTGATTAATCTTGGAGTAAATCCCAGTAACAGGGTATGACAAACAGGAATTTCCATTTTATTCTTGCAGTTAGTAGAGCCAAAACCCCGTAACTACCCATAGGGTGGATATCCTTGTGGTTTTTGTCATACTTGTGATTTTTGCAGTGAAGTTCTCTTCTTTAGCTTGATTCACTTTGTTTGATAAATTGATACACTTCCTTCTATTTCAAGGTATCTACATGTGGCATCTGCTGTGTGTAAATTCCATAGGAATTTTGAAAAGAAAGTATATTATTTATGCAGTGACTGCGGAAGAGCTATCTTGAATGGGTCACAAGCTTGAAGGTCAGTCTGCATTTATAGTATAAACTGTGGAGTAAAAACCACACTGGATTGTGAAACCAAACTCTCAGGCAACAGGGAAGCACGATGGCTTTAGTATTATGTTGCCCAAACATGTTCACTGTTTACTGTCAGGTAAGCTTTTGGCTTCTTTCCCGATGTTAAAAATAAGTTGTGTTATGAAGGTATTGGAATGATCTGTTTTGGGAAGGCATTTCATTAGCTTTGAGTCAAATATATTTGTAGCTTGGCCTCATAACGCTACATTTCACCTCCGCTCCTCCATTCATCTACTAGACTTGCTACTGTTTTCTACGCGCAGTTGACTGCACTGAGATCAAGTAAGCCTGTTTGGATATAAAAACACAATTTAAATGGAATAGCTGCATAGCCAGTGAACATCGGAGCTTTCTCCTGAGTAGATGATGTTTTACTGCTTTCAGTTAATGTGTTCTTTAGCATCACAGTTAAGACAAGTGTGTCATGACTGGTATTTGATGAAGAATGGAGATTTATTTTTTCAATTTCACTTACTGAGATGAAAAACTTGATAACTCTACATTGGTTTAAAATATGTTGGAGAAAATGTTACCTGCTTAGATAGCACTGTTTAGAGTAATGGGAATGTTTTAAGTGATGGCAACTCCTGCTTCATCCTTAGTCATGGGGAATGTGAATGCATTTGTACGTACACTTAGGGTGAAATGCTTTAAGGCAACCAGGAAGTAGAAAACATAGATTTAGTACTTATTTTATTTTCTCAGACCTCTGAAAACATGACAGGCAGATAACTCTATCCAGCACTAATTAAACTAGAATGTCCTAATATGTCTTATTTCATGTCTGTTACTATAAATTAACTGATTTTTTTTAAAAAATGTCTGCTAAGGTTTTAGTTGGCATGCATTAAAAGTAAGTGACTAATACTTGAGGAGAAAATTACTATGGAAGGGTGGTCCCCACATAATCACAGCTTTACGGTTTACATAGAAAATACTGCTATTATCTACTTTTAGGTAAACCATCCTTTCTCCACCATTTAAGTTGTTCTTAATTTTCAAAAGAAAAAAATATTTTATATTTTTTAAATCTCATAGAATTACTGAAACTTTGTCTCTTACTGGTAGTGACACAAAGGAAAATTTAATGCTTGGGGGTGTTTTGCAGACTTAGTGAAGGTTGTATATGCAATCTTTATTCATGGCCTTCCTTGGTTATGATGGGAAGTTTAATTCTGCATAGTAGTGTGATTTGTGACTTGGCATCAGACCTCATATCACTGCTACACATCAGGTGAGAAGTTGTCAGGGTTCGTGATGATCAGGTTAGGGCTGGGGCTCATCTCTCCCTTCCCGCACTGATTTCCCCACTTGCTCTTTCACCCCATCTGTACCCTGCTGGGGACCTGGGACTTGTTTTGGGGTGACCTATTCACAGAGGTGACTGCAGTGTGAAGAAGCTTGCCTCTATTTAAATTAATGAAATAGGAGAGACCTACTCCAGTCCACACCACTCTTTCATCCACTGTCCCCCTGATTTACCTGCTGTCTCCAAATGCAAAACAATCCTGCATGACTGGTGGGAGGAAAAACTGCCACTGACTTTGGAGCTGGGAGGTGAGTTCTGTGTTTTTTTAAAAAAAAGAAAAGGGGGTTCAGGACAGGCAAGGGAAAAACATACAGGCAGAGCAGGGCTAAGCCCAATCATTGCGCGGAGAAATTGGGGGCAAGGCATTAGCATCATGAGTAGCACAGTTGTATCTGTACTTGAAGTGATACTTGAAATTTTAATAAGTTTTTAAATTCACGGAGCCAAGGTGTTACCACTATATCATCCATTGTTTTTCAAACATCTCTAGGATTTGGGTTGGAAAAAATGACAGACGTTTTCTGCTGCTGCCTGTGTGTTGACAAATAATTTCAGGCAACAGCCACTGTGTCAGAAGCATTTAGTTCCAGATTTTCCATACCACCACATACAGAGGAAACACAATGTAGTTGATGATGATGGTTATATAATGACATCAACAATAATTGTATTATTTTATTTTGTTTTGTGAGTTGCAATATGTTAGTGCTGGGCCATGTGAAGCTGCTCACTTTCTTACCTGCTCTTTGCTGCTGTCTTGCTCTGTTCCCTAGACTGGAGCAAAACAGTCCTGAAGACCTGGCTGGGGAGTTTGTTTTTTTTTTTTTTAATCAGGGCGCTGTTGCCACCTCGTGGCATTAGCCAAAACCAGCAACAAATGCTCTGTGACCTAAATCAGTCTCTGGCGGATGTCACGAGTGAGATGGATGTGGGGTGCACAGTGGGGAGTGAGTGGGTCTCGTTTGAGCCTTTACCTCTGTGCAACACTCAAAAATTTGTTCCGTGGGTTTTCTGAGAAAAGTGCGTCATCCCTGTGTGCCAACAGTGGCAGGGTCTTCAGTAGTCATTTTTCTTGCTCCGTTTATTTTCTAAAGGGGTCTATACTGAGCATCAGATTTTGGAAAAACACTTGTAAAGTCCTCAGGAATAAATACTCAGGATGTATTGCAGTAGAAAAGCCCCAACAGACCATCATCTTAAATAAGTGCCTTGATTCAGCTTTCAGCAAATGAGATGTTGAGTAAACAGTCTAGGAAGTCTTGTTCAGATTTCGCTATCCACATTTCTTTTTTTTTTTTCAAACTGAATACTTGAAATTGTTTCTGAAACTCTTGCAATAGCCCTTTGAAGTATTATTCAGTTTGGCCTAGTCCCTGAGTACAAACTCTGTTATTGTTGCTAAAGCATTCTGAGAGCTAGAGTATGAACTTCCTGTAAAGTAGATAAAATACATGAAAAGTTAGACATGCTTCTACTAAATAAACTCATTTGGGCTCCAGCAAAAATTCTGAGGTTTTGTTGTTTGTTGGGTTTTTTTTTATAATTGGAACTCACAGCAATCAATAACAAACCAACATTAAGTTTTTAATGTAATGCTAAAATACTAAATGAGAGTTTACACCTGGAATTTGTCTGCATTGCTTTACTGGCATAAGCCTGCTTAATATAGGGATAAATGAGCAAGGTACGGATTTTCAGTTGTGTTAACTAGATTAGAAATCATCCAAGCCATTCTTAAATACTTACTTTTAGCTTCAATTCATTTATCCTGTCTTTATTAGAATAAATTACAGAAAGGATCAGAGAGCTATTTTAGGCTAGAGTTCTAGCCAAAAAATAAATAGTAAAGGTTAGCTCTAACTGGAATCTTCCTGAAGTGGGCACTGCATGCCTGTGCTGGCATGGTAGGTGGAAAAGAAGAAGAGGAAGATGCTGCTGCTCTGTTAGACAGTCACTTTCATTAGGATCAGCCTAAACTGCTGATCTCCCAAGTTTAGTTTATTTATGAAAATGTCACCCTAGGCCAGAGGAAGCAAGTACAGAAAATCTTTCTTCTAAGGCTGCCCTACGTGACGAGCTCGTGAATTTGTTTGGGGTACTGGGAACTGACGTTTCAGCACTTGTTCAGCATGGTCTTAGTTAATATTTTCCTAAAAGAAATCTAATTCTTGCAAGTGCTTTTCCCAGTTTTTAATGTGGCTTCAATCTAAGCTTTAGGCAAATAATAAATCGATTTAAAGCCGATTTGGAACATGCAGCAATCAATATGGTGCTTCGAATGAACACCAAGTAATTGAGTACATCTGGCTTATGAATGTAAAGTATAGCTAAAATTAATTTTTAAATATCCAGCCCAGCTTACGTTTAATATCCATTTAAACCCCTCTTTTAATCTCTTTTAATTAAATTTGAACTTAAAAGAAGATTATTCTCATAGCTTGGTATTTTATTTTTGTTTGATTTGAATTTTTATGTAGATAAGATTTCATATGATATGCAAGTGGTGTTCTGACTCTTTGTATGATTAATGAATTTGTCATCTAAAAGAAAAAAGGGCATAGTTTGATTGCTACGCATTAGCAAAACACTTGGATCGTTTGCTAGAGACTGGAACACAGCCCTCGCAAACTGAGACACGTGTTTTCCCATATGTACGCTGCTTTAATAGGAACAAAAACCTTTCTTTTTTAAGGTAATATTCATTTTTCTGTTCTGTCAGCTTCACTGCTATACCTTTTAAAAAATAGCAACAAAAACCAGAAAACTCTACTCTATTAGCCATATGCTCCAATAGCACTGTGTAAAACATACTGTATTTAACACTAGTTCAGGCACTTTTGTTTTCAAGCTGTTACCAACTTTTGTCTATGTGATATTAGATTATCTGGTTTTAATTAACATATCCCTTTTCAATTAAAATTGTTCCAGCGCAGTGTTTTGATGCATAACTATCTGCCAATACCTCTTATGTCTCGCTGAGAATGGATCTGGTATAAGTATCTCTTATGGCCTGTGGTGACACTCACGGTTTCTGTGTAGCACATTGACTCCCCCACTCTTCTGGGGAATCTGCGACACTTTTGTGTGATTTCTGATTCTGATGCAGCGTTTTTTCATGTTCATGTTTTTGGTGTCCTGCTCCTCACATTTCTTCTTAGACCTTTATGTCTTTTTTGCAGAGGCTGCAGTAACACAACCACATTGTAAGAATTTTAGCATGAAGTGCCACTGGGAAGGTTATATTTCTGTGTGACAAAAGCTAGCTCAGATCTGCTGTACTCTTTACCAAACAGAAGGATTTGTACCTTCCTACCTCTGTTCATGCAGGTCTCTTTGTCATGATCTCATTCTCTTCAGTGCCACCTTTTGCTTGGCATAGCTGTGTTGGCAGCAGTAGCCTGTGTGTGACTCTTGAAGAAAAACTAAAATCAAGAGTGAAATTTTTGGTGCTGTAAGCCTGCATTTGGTACCTGTTGCAGTCCTTGGTGCAAGGCTGTCAAAAGACAGCTATAACCTTGACTATCTGTCTTTACTTTCTGTCATGTCTCTATGAACTCCGGAATGTTGAGCAACCATCATTGATTATCACCTATTTGTGCATAGCAACCGAGTCATTGAACGTTAGTTGCCATGTGCGCTTTTAAGAAATTGTCTTGTACTTGCTTCTTCACTGTAACCTTGTCTTCAGTAACAAGTTACTGCTAGATAAATGCCTCTCAGTGGTATCTACATGACTACAACAAAACCAATATTAGTCAACGTTAGTGGTTTCTGTACACTATGACACCTGTAGCCAAGGCAACAAAATGACATCAGAGCTCCATTCTCAGAAGTCATGGTGTTGCTTTGTGTGTGAATTTGCAGAGTTGTTTTGAATGAAGAAAGAGAAGACAGTGAAACCCACTCTGAGCTGAGAGCAGTCTCGTACCCTGGCAGTGTGCTGTTCTGATGCTTATCTTGAGGCTGAAATCTGGGGGTCAGTCTAAGGCAGCGTCCCAGTCCTGTGCTGAGGTGTGAAATATGTGACAATTAGAGACAGACGCAGGTAAAGCTTACAAAGAGAGTTTTTATTTTGAGACTAAGTGAATATGTTTCCTCATCTGTTAACCACAGAGCTTTTGAGCAGAGGCAACAGGAGCCTGAGAACAACAGCTATCACTAAGAGTCTCGGCATGTTTGTATCGGGGACATGGGTTTGGAAAATGTATGCTGCACAGTGGGAGTCTTGACTGTTTGCAAGGTGGTTACTATTATCTTCTTGGGATACACGAGAAATACACGGATGTGGTTTTGAGTATGGTGCAGATGGGTATTTTAAGCTGTACGGACACTGAGACTTTAAGATTTCATAACAAACTTACATTCAGTATCAACCAGGTTCAACTTCATGAAGCTTTTTGTCCATCTATCTTCCTACCCCTCTCTGTCTGTTTTCTGTCTGGAGAAGAACTGAGGTGGAGTCCTCTCTAAGGCAAGTTTTACTGCATCCATATGGAAAGCAGGATCTATTCCCTACATGCTGCTTCTTCATATCCCTAACTTGGTGGGCTCATTGTGAACCCATTTGTCACCCTATACTGCTGCTTATTCTGCAAGTTTGCTATCAGAAAGCAGGTCTTTAGATATACTCTTACGCAGCTTACTTCGTGGTAAAGCCCCGGATTTTGCTTACTTTGACTGAAGGCCGCACCAGTAGTGTGGTGTGAGTTTGCACGACACTGGATTTGCCATATGTTACTCTTGCGATTTGGAAATGAAAGAATGGACAAACCTCAAAAAAAACCACTACTAGGGTGGAGAATAACAAGAGGAAAATAACTAGGTGAGGAGGACGGCACAGGGAAGGGCAGGGAACAGGATGAACTGCTGTATGCCCAGCATGGTGCAGAACCTGTGGAGGGATCGCATGATCCCTTAGGGCTGGACTTTCTATAATTCCTTAACCTTATGGTAAAAATATACACCAGAGTATTATTTGTGGGTTTGCCCAATAGGTGGAAGTGTTGCAAGTGCTTCAGCAAGTGTCACAAGCGCTACCATCTGAATTGGTCTGAAGTCTGTTGTGCAAAGGGGGAAAAAAGAGGTTAACAATAAGGAAGAGTGACCATCGGGACAAAACCAGGAGTACCTCTATTTTTCAGATCTGTCTTCTAGCTCAAGCTGCTAATTTTTTGGCTAGTTTTATCTTTCTAGCTTTCAGTGGACTGAATTTTCCTAAGATGAAAACAGTACCTGGTACATGGTTTATGCATGTGAAGACAAATTGCTTAAAAATTCTGCGCCAGATAAATGAGATGTTAAGAGTTGTGCTGTTACATGAAAACCCTGAATGCTGTATACTGAAAGTAGTATTTCTGACGTTAATCAAAAGCTAAGCATTGTCTAGTTTATCTTGATATATATATGGTAGTAGACAATAAACAAAGAGAAATCAGGAGTAAAGTCTGGCTACAGCAACAACAGACGGGCCACTGTTCCTAATCCTTTTAGTTACAGAACTGTATAAACAGTGCTAGTAAAATGACACAGCTAATCAAAAGCCCTCTTTTTTTATTAAACCTCAAATTAACAACATTGTGTAAGAGCTGGAATTTGGTTTTGTTGTGCTTGCATTACACAGACAGTGCATATTGCACTCTCTTTTGCAATAGCAGAAGTAACATAACTACAGATGGCATTGCTTTACCTCTGGGTTAGGAAATAACTTTAAAATAGCTTCTTAGTTTGCTAATTTGAATGTCAGTGTGTAACCATTTAAGCGCGTAACTGAAAGCAGAGTGACTTAGATACGACACAAAAAAACTGAAATTTTACTTTTTTTCCCATGATTTTGTGCCTCTCCTTCCACACCCTTCCTCTCACTATGCTCTGCGATGCATGTCTGGTATCTGTGTGGCAGTAGGAAAAGGCACAGATGGAGAGTAGGTCAGGTCTGTGCTGTTTGACAGCTGGGAGGATGCCTGGCAGGTGGGATTCTGCATCCCAGGAAATTGGGGTACTGCTGGACGAGGCAGCAGCTTCTTGCCCTGTGCTGCAAGATCTCAGTGGTCTGTAGGGATGCCAAAGAGCTCATCCACTAGTCTGAACTAGCAGGTAAGGGCTAGAAGACAAAAGCACCTCTTGTTTTATAAAATATCTTGAAATATACTGCAGTTAAGGCCTACCTGCCTGAAAAATGGTTGTAGTGATACTGGAAGAGCTGCAGGAAAGGACTAATGGAGCAAGCTGAGGGCACACTTCTCTGCTGTCTTTGCCTACTCAATCAGTAGCTTCTAAAAAAAAAGATATTTCTGGTAAAACCTACAGGTTAACAGGCACCACTTGGAGAAGACGTAGCTACAGTTAATTTCCTAATGATATTTCAGTGTGCTTTCTAGGCTTTTGAATTTATCTCGTACCTTTCTTCAGAGATACTGTATAAATATGCCTTGTTGCCCTTCTGATAGGGCAGCATGTTTGGAGATTCCATAAACGTGTGCAGACCAGACCTACTGCATTTATTTCTGCTTGGGAGATCACGAATTGAAATATAATAACCTTACATGAAATTTCCTTTCAGAACATTAGTTTGAGAAAAACTCAAATATTTGAAAAGTGGTGAAAGGCATTTACACTGATGGATGCATCGCATCATTTCTCATTACATTTTGCAAATGATACATACGAAGAAATAATACATGTAAGTGCTTCAGGACGGTATCCAACGTTCTCCTTATCCTGACTGAAAACTTGCATTGCATACCTGTCATCCACGCCCACTGAAGAGTGTCACAAGTTATTTGTCAACCCAAACCCCTTGTGTCAGAAATAGGTACAGCTTGTTGACGCTACAGAAGAGACGTGGTGAAAGCTTTCCTTATACTACTGCATGACTACAGCAAAGTTTACATAATTCCTACGTTATACTTTTAAGTATGGTATGGTTTAGATTACTACATGGAAATAGCTGATTGAAAAGCTTTTTTAGTATTACTGTGACAGGCAATATTTCATTTAACTATACAGTCTTACATGGCACAGCGTGGTGTGACGCTTTTACTTTCTCATCAGTGATCCACACAATGTTCTGCATCCTTGCTGTTTCATGGGAAATAAAATCTCTAGAGCATGGCTATTGGTGTAGCATAAAGAAACCATACCTGTGTATCATGATCCTTCAGGGCAGTTGTATGCCTCTTTCTTTTGTCTCACAGGTGTAGCAGGATGGGAAATACAGATTTCCTCAGCCACCATCAGAGTTCTATCATGTGGTTTCAGATAACTCAGTGCGGTTATATTGGCAAAAGTCATACATTTGGCTTAGAAAGAGAGAGAGATTGGTGGCTATCATCTGCAGCAAGGAGTTGAAGTTGGGCCTGGATCTTATTTTTATTGTTTAAAGGTTTGCAGTCCATTGAAGAAGTCTGGAAGAGCAAAAGTTATCATAAGACAACTTTTAATTCTGTTAACCAAACATGGGGAGATTTATTTTTTTAAATAAACACATAAATATGTAATGTCTGATGTGTTATATTACCACTTCCTTCTCTGGAACTGTTCTAGGACTGTGCAGGGGTTTTTTTTGCAGTAGGAGATTTAGTCTTGCTTCCATGGCAGCTGCCTCTTCTTGAAGGCTTCTTCCTGAAAGTTTTCATGTAGTAGTGCTGCTTCCTCTTTTTGGTGAACCAAAACACTGCAGTCTATTTCAACATTTCAGCACTGAGCTTCAGAAATCTTGGCAGTAATTTTAGCAGCATTTTTGGGCTGCTATGAGTTTTATTATTTATTTTAAATAAGTATAAAATATGTAATAGGATTTGCCACCTGTGTATCTAATAAGAAGATCCTTCTGCAAACAGAGTTGTCTCAACATACAGTGAGACAAAAAACATAAGCAAGGTTTTTAGCTCGGCTGGGGATGTGCTGACACAGCTACCCTTCCTTTCACAATGACTTGCATATTGCTGTTGTAAGGCAAGACCTGGCTAAAGCCTGTTCTTTCTGTGGTAATCCTGCCTTAGTGTTAGCAGAAATGAGGACAATTTAAAAATGAGAACCTGAAAACCAAAAGAAAACCAACTAATTTTTCTGTAAATTAAACCTAGGGGTTTTTATTGTTGCTTCAGCAGAGAAGGGTGTAAAGGAACATACTTGGCTGTACCCCCTTGTCTTAGGCAGCTTCATGGCTTTTAGACTTCTAGGCACTGAAACTTAGTCCATAAACCCATTTTTTCTGCATATGCCACACAAAAACTTTATTTCCCTCTGGGAATTTTGTCCTTCCTTCCAAGACACCAGCTGTCCAAATGGGTGCTGGGCTTTAAGTCCTTCATTTCAGGAAGTTTCCCTAAGAGAATCTATGAAATTTAGCTCTTCCTACTGATTCTATTTTTAGAGCTCTTGTCATTCATTGTTCTGTCCTTCATGTATCACATGCATAATTTATGATTAAAGGGGTTTTTTTAAGCTTCCAGGCTGTTTACTCATCATGAGATCCAAAAATCAGTCTGGATGTTTTGGGAATTGGCTCTTTGCTGCAGGTAAGGTAGTGTCATCCCTTACCTGGGCTCCAGCGTTGTCCACTTTTTTAATTTTACCTGCCTTATTACATTACTTTTACTGGTCATCTAAGTAAAATTAATAGAGGCAGACTCTGAGGAAGGTAATAATGTGCTCATGATTAAATGCCATTAGACATCACTGCTTAATGTAAGATTAGAAAATTACATTCCTAAACACTCTTTGATCTGGTTGGGGCCTTTTTAGCTGATGCGTGTGTTTTTAAGAAGCATAACAATCAAAACAAAACATTAAAAAAGCATTTCTGGAGTTTTGATTGAGATCCAGTACGCAGGAGGAATGAGGCTGAATAAGGAGCTGTGATCTTGACTCTGTAAGGAAGAAACAGAACAAAATCATTGGGGTTTTGTTATCTGTCCAGAGTGGGTTGAGGTTTCTGAGAGGTTCGAGACATGTTAATTTGCAAAACTTACTGACGTTTAATCACAAGGTCATTATCTCTCCATGTTCGTCTGTCATCCAAAAAACCCCAAAATGCATCCATCTACTGTGTAAATCTGTTCATGCAGGGTTCTTTATACTTCCTTATATTCTGGCTATTTTACCTCTACCAACAGTCCCTTGGATTAAAGGACCTCAAAGGCTATTGCTCTTCACCTTCACTATGCTTCTTCCTGCTCCTCTTCTATTCTGTGTGGGGTTTTTTTGAGCGATTTCAATGTACTAAACAGTAATTACTTCAAACCAGTAATCTTTAATTTTATATTTTTTTTAATTACAAATATGGCCTCTTTAGGTAGCCCAATGTTATAATTACTTTCTCTTCTGTGATATCACTTAAGGTAATATTCACTTTCATTCCCTGTGCTTTGAACTATGCAGCTGCTGTGCTTTGCCACACTCTAGGAGATGATGAGGCCGGTAGAAGACAGCTAGCTTCTCCAGGAATGTCCCTAAGGCCCCATGGAGTTGTGTGTATTGCAGAATAAAAAATTGCCAGTATCACCAAGAGCTTTTAACTAAAAGGTAGTCTGTCTTTCTTAAGCATGGGACAGGTACATGACAAAGGACAGTCCTTATCATTAATACAATCACTGAAAATAGGAGAAAGTTCTCAAGTATTATTTACCTCAGTCCTCAGAGCAACTTCACCATCACTGAAGAATTCATACTACCCTTCTTTACGCTATATCTTTTACTTACAAGATCATCCTACCTACTTACAGTCTTCCCATAAGCTTTAATAAATACAGTTGAATGTTACAATCTGAAATGCTTAATTTATTTTTTTTTCCGTGTGCCCCAATTTTGTGCAGCTGACAGCTTTGGCTCTCTCTGACTTAACTTCCAAATAGACTTACTTCTGCTTGACTCCACTGACAGGCTTGCTAATTGTTAATAGCTGTTAACAGTGTTAATTCCACAAAGATCCTGACAACTGTTTAGATGCATGCATTTAACTCTGTGAGGGAGAGGTAGGTGGGAATTTGGTTCCATGTTGGAGCTGGCAGGGCCATCAGGACTTCTGAGAGATCACACCTCTCCTTTTGTTTGAACAGTCATGTTTCCACTGAAATTGTGTCCTATTCATTGTGCTAAAAATATATTAAATTAATAAGTAGGAAAACATGGTTCCTTTTGATGGTGATTTTACTGGAGGCCATGCCAATCAGAAAATAGGCTTCCAAGTAGTTCTCACTGATTTTGCTCTGAAGGCATGTATGATGCATGACGAGTTGGGCAGATGGCCATGAAAAACCCCTGTTCTCTCGCTGTGCTATGCAATGGTGTCATGCAATAGTTAAAAATAATGCTTAAAAGTAATGTTCTTTTCTAGAATGCAAGGGGTTCTGTAGCACAAAGAATTTTTCAAAGAAAGAAAGGTGGATTGTTCCTTTCAGGGTAGATGGCACCATGCGCTGAGCATGAGTGAAAGAAAAAATACTTATTTAGCTTAAAGTACCTGAAAGAAAGCTGTTGCTTCTAATCCTTTAAGCATGTATTTAGTCATCCAGTGTTACTCAGTGTAATTACAGAGGCTACAAAGCTAATTCCAGATAGTAACCAGTGTTGAAATGTTCAATTTAGGCTTAAAAAATAATTGATTTAAATTAGATTTTCCTGCAAGTTAAGAGAGCCCCAGTCTGATTGTCAGTTACCACAATCAGACACTGCTCCGCACTCAGGGCTTTTTTGGTCTCTCCTGCTTGCTTTCTCATACCACGCTGGCAAGCTGCAACAAGTGAAACTCCACCCTTTCTACAGACTGGGGAGAATAAAATGCATAAACGGCGACTGCTGGCGAGTAAAATGAGGGTTTCTGTGAAGGTGCTGGTTTTCCAGACAGTCGCGGATGTGCAGCTGAGAAAGGGGCGGGATCCTTTTCAAGTAGCCTAGTTGTGATTTGCTGAAATCATAGAGTTTTCCCCTTAAAATCCCAACCCTCTCTTCTTTCTCCCTCTTTCTTTTTTTTTCTTCCTTTTTTTTTTGGGAAGTTGACTTGCGGCTGCTTCGCAGCGCTCTCGCTCGTCAGCTGTAGTCTGGTCCCCAGTGCTTTGCGCTGACACGATGAGTTCGGAGGCTGATGACCCCAAGGAAGGTACGGTTTTTAACTATTTTCACAGGAGAGGAAACATGCCTGCTTGTGTTGCCAGCACCACTTTTGTGACGGCAGTGGAGAGTTTCTGCTCACTTTAGCTTCTGGGTCTTCAGAGAGGAGGGGAAAATGCTTTGGCAAAATCATCCAAAGCCCTGCAGATTTCGCTGGATACAAAATGATCTAAGCGTTGGCACTCGGAGATATCTGTCTGTCTCGGCGATGATAACTTACTTACACGTGGAATACTGCTAAGTGGAAGAAATGGTGTTTCAAAACACTGGTGGTAGAATATCGAAAGAGGAAGATTTTTTTTTTTAATTTGGAAGCACTGTTTTTTTCAGCAAGAGGGGAAGCTGCATGGGGGAGAAGTGAAAGGTCATTATTTTGGGAATAAGCTCGCCACTTACTTCCCTGTCCAGATGAGTGTGCATGCACACGTGTGTGTGTGTGAGTGTGTTAAAGCTGAGGAGTGTGCCAAAGCAACAGGATTTCATTTACTGCTTCTAGAGTGGAACGTGTGGAGGAGCTGGAAGTGCTCCAAGAAAAATAAAATTACTCCCTAGTGTTGATTGGGAGGGGTTGTGAGCCAGAGTAGGACAGTAGGGAGCAAGCAGGGAGAGGAGGAGGGCAATTTCCTGAAAGTGCCTATATACAAAAGAGCATTTATGCAGAAGAGGGAACAGGGCAGTGGTGGGGTTAGTCACTGGGGTTCTTAGAACAGAATTGATGTTTCATGGTTACATATAGTCCTGAGGGAGACTCGAGCTTACAGAGATCCATTATGGCTCAGAAAATAGTTTAAAAAACCCAAGAGATAAGGAAGCAGTAACACAACCTTAGCATTTTGTGCTGGGTGGAAAGAAGGACTTTTCAGAATATTTCAGATGGTTTTTCCCTCACACTCTGTACAACTTCCTCTGCTTGAAGAATAACAATACCAGGGACCTTTATGTGCTTACTTGAATGAAAGAGTATTTTACTGAAAAGTCATCTTGGACTGAATCAAACTTATTGCTAATAGTGCTAGTAGAATGTGGTTAGTAGTGAAGCCTGATAGCCTGTGTTTTGGCAATAATTACAGCAAGGTCTCTGTTTTCTTTTTCTTCTTTCTTCTCAAGGCAGCTTATCTTTTTTTTTTTTCCAAGAAGATTCTTTAGTACAGATTTATTGAAAAGCAGAACTGGAAAAAAACCCCATTTCTCTATGTTCGAAAAAGAGAATATGTGAATAAGAATATGACAATGTGAGCATTCTCCCTCAGTTTTACAGCAGGAGAGATCAGCATGCATGCCTTAGCATGAAAGATCCTCTGGTTTCATACAGGAAGCTCCAGACAATTTTATCAAGTTGGGTGTATTTGAAATGTAAATTTTCATGTTTAAAGAAACTTCTTGCCTTCTTAGATGACTCAGATTCTTTAAATCCTCTGAGAATTTTTTGCCTTTGTGTGCATTTCATTTGAAACAATTTAAGATGCCAGGATCTTCATGCTTAAAAAAGCATTTGAAGCAGGTGGCTGAGAAAGGAAAGAAAGGGTAGCTTTTTGGTTAGCTATTTTTAGCTGGGAAAATATTTGAGTTTGGCTGTCCTGCAATTGTAACAGGTTAGAATGGAAAATAAAAACAGTACCCATTGTGGAAAGATGAGGTATGGGTGTCACTGAGAAGGTTTTTTAGTTGGTTTCTAAATATTTTCCTGGCAATATACTCCCATCTATAAAGGAATAATTTAGAACATGCATGAGAAAAGGCAGAGGTTAGTGTGTCTGTGAATGAAGACTGGAATTAATATTTGAATATGCAGAACTGCAGCTTTTACATGCTTTGTCTAGTGTGATTGAACTTGGCATGGAAGATCACTGATCAAAAATGGAGTCAAATACCTGTGGACTTGTAGTGGCCCAGTGTATGTGGCATAAAATAGGCATTCAGAGCCTTTCAACAAAGTAGCTGTTTCATGAAGAAACTGTAGTTTTTACATAAAGAAAATTGGTGCTTCACAAATCCAGTCTGAATTTGAGGCTCAGGCTTTTGACACTGAGGATATATACAATTTTTTAAGTGGTTTATCAAAGAGATGGTCATTGAATTTTCTTTTAGGTGCAAGACTGAACATCACTCTAAAAGAAATTCTGATTTAGCCACAATTTATGAGGTCCAGCCGGGGAATTAGTAGGTAAAGTTTTGTGACTGATTATGGAAGAGGTAGAGGGTACACTTGGATAATTATAAAATAGTCATTTTACCAGATTCTGTATATTTCAAGGTCAAAGTTTAGGATGAAAGCAGAGTAGTTAATCTGCTATATGCTAAAAAATGAAAGGAGGAGAAGCTACAGGGAAAAACTTATTTTAATGTTGTTTGTAAGGGTGGAATTTTACAATTTTCCTAAAAGTTGAGATGCTCATGTAGCCAGGAAAATATTGCTAGCCAGAAGCTAGTGAAGGGATATATAAGGAGCTCTGAAATTCAGGTGCAGCTTCCAGGCTTGGCTCTCAGACCGTGTGTTAGAAGATCAGCCTGAATGAAAAGGAGGATTGAGGGCACAGTAACTGCATTAAACATCATATATGTTCTTACAGTGATCTCATGCTGAAGTGAGCATTACTTCACTTTCAGCTACATTATACAAGTGAATTACAGTATTTGGAGAACATAGATATGTCTATAAAAGTAGGTTTAATGGGTTAATATGGATTTTTTTTCTATTCTGTATAACAGGATCAAAGATCACATGGTTTACTAGTAAGAAGGAACTATGTTACAGTGAAACCCAAAACCAAGGTCAATTTTGAGTGACTAACTCCTGGTGATTCTCTTTTTTATATTTAATCAAATAAAAGTAAAGTCTTTGACCTCGAGTAAAGTCTTTTTTTTTAGCAAGAACTGGGAGCAAAAAGACATTGCTAGAAGACAGTCATTACTTCCCTGTATTTTGTACTAATTGCTGGAAACGGAGTATACAGGAGTGTATCTGGGCTTTTTAGTTTCTGCCTTTGATCTCTGCAAAGTCCATGTTAGTATGGTAACATGAAAAAGTTATTTGGTTTTTTTTAACTCCTGCCATGGTGCTTGGTAACGATTAGAACAATGTCTGTATTCATCACGGAGTATACAGGAGTGTATCTGGGCTTTTTAGTTTCTGCCTTTGATCTCTGCAAAGTCCATGTTAGTATGGTAACATGAAAAAGTTATTTGGTTTTTTTTAACTCCTGCCATGGTGCTTTAGAACAATGTCCGTATTCATCTGTGTATCACAATGCTGTGCTAAGTATGTGTGTGTGGATGCTTGTGTGTGCGTTGGTGTGTGTATGGCATCAATCTGCATTGCATTTACAGTTTTCAACAACTGTCATAATATAAATAACCCTGGCACATTTCTGTATAGTTACTTTTGCCCTGGATGAAACAAAGACCATGGTAAAGTCAAAAAGAAAGGCTACAGCATTTAACTGTGTGGCATAATTTCAATCTGGTATTGTACAGTGGCGTGTCATGCACCAAGGAAGGCACCAAATAAGTTTCAGGCTGTTGCTTGACTTAATTGCTTTCTGAGATCTGAAGGAAATGTTCTTAATGCTGTCATATTAATAATATGCATCATGAATATAGCTTTTTAAATACATGCCAATATGATTGTGGTGGTACTGGATTATTTACATAGTATTTTTTCAATAGAAGAAAACAATAAACTTCAGAAAAATTTCAGTGTTTTTCTACTCGTTTTATGTTCTCTAATTAGCAAACGTCAGAAGATAAATCTAATGTCTCACAAGAAAAGTATAATAATAACAGGTATCAGAGTGAATGTAATACATAGCCTATGAAATTATGGATATTGTATTACAAACTTGGAAGCACTGGGAGCTGCATTGCACCTTTAGCATACTTAAAGTACCATATTTCATGGGAGATATTTCAGCATTCTTACAAGTGCTCAGAGCTTTTTTAGACACGATTAGCATGTTTTAATCCAAATGAGATTACTGAAGAATGAGCTCACCTGTTTTGTTCCTTTTAGAGCTCAGAACAGAGACACAAGGGTTATAAAATCACAGAGTGCTCACTGTTTTGAGAAGTCAGTGCTCCCTCCTCCGCTACGGAGTCATGGATTTGCTTTGACATGTTGCAGTCACCTCTCATTGTGTGAAAGTTCTCCAGAGTAGAATCATGTTCATTTAGATAACAAATTGTCTGCTCTTGTGCTCCTACAGGCCACTAATTCCTTCCGAAACATCGATGGGAGTCTGTAATGTGTGATTCTACATCCCACTGTCTCCAAAACTAGAACTTTTTAGAACTTTTTGTGCTTTTATGAGAGTCAATGGTGACGTCCAAACTGTGCAGGTAGAGCATTAACCATACAGACAACTTGTATTTACTCCCACATGTTAGACCATCTTCTGCTCTCACCCTGAAGAAAAGAAAATGTAGGCTGCCTTTTTTTCAGCTGCTCTTTGCCTACCTTCTCTTGTCAAAACAACAGCCTTCGTAAAGCCTTAAGGCCAGTGAAACAGGGGCCTTTTGCTGAGAGTAATCAGGAAGAATCACCTGGCCTCAACGGCTGTGTCAGAGATCTAGATTTGTTAATTTTAGGATTTTTTTTATTCCACTGATAACTTGCCTGCTGCTGCTGAAAACAAAAGATTACTGGGGTCATATATATAATGTACACAGCTCTGCAATTCAGAACAATGCTTAACAATCTGGCATTTTGTGTCATCCCTTCTATAAATTATTGGAAATCAAGACTAACGGGGCAAGCCTAAAGGCAAGATATATCTCTTTAGTACAGGAAAAAAGGAAGTAAGCTTATGAGAAATTAGAAAGAATTATTACTAACTGGACACTGTAATATTATATCACACATATGTGGGGAAGGCATTGCCATCGAGGTGGAAAGAAAAGCGAGAAGCTAACACCTTCATGAAGAAGGAGTAATGGGAAATATGGAAGAGCTAAGTTGATGGTACACAGGCAACTTAAAACTGCTAGATTTTTCTTAGTGGCATTTTGAGAATTATATGTTTAATGAAGCAAGATACAGGAAATGGATAAAAGGCCTTGAAGACAGAAGTACAGCTGCTGTGGTTTTTAGTACAGCTGCTGCAGCTCCATCTAGGTGTGGGCACGTGAGTCTCTCGGTAAGAGCACTGACTTAAGGCTGTTGAAGCATAAGAATCTGGAAGCAGCTCTGCATCTCTTCCCATAACAAATGAAGTAGTGGTTGGTTATATGTTCCTGGCCAAATGAGGGTAACGTTTAAGATAATCTCTGAATGGATTAGGTGGCCCCTCTCATTACTTCTTCTACAGGCTCAGAATTGAATGGGTCGAACTGGTGTTTCTTGTTATACACCATGTTTGGAAGTCGGTATGGAGTAGCTGTCTTCTACAGAACACTTTGTACCTATGTGTTGAGCAATCTTCCTTGTGCAGTTGGAGCAGATGAGGAAGCTGGGTGGTAATTTGAATAGAGGCCACAGGATAAGCACCGGCTGTAGCTGGTAGGGTACTTCAGAGAGTTACAGAAACTCTTTAACAGGTTAATCATTTAGCTGCAATTGTTGGGTTGAATGCTACATTGCTTTGAGAAAATTCCATTAATATATTTATGCAAACATAACTTTTAATCCATAGTGAACTGCAAGACTCATGTTTAATCTCAAATAAGACACAGTCCCTTGAGCTAGCTGGTCAACAGAGAAAATCATAGATTAGCTGAGGCTGCAGGGAACTTCTGGAGGTCATTGGGCAAGCTGCCACTTGAGGCAGAGCCAGCTTTGAAGTTGGATCCAAATTCAAAGTTAGATGACGTTGCTAAGGCTTTTTCCAGTCAGGAAGAGTCTTCAGGAGTGGTGGTCCCTGAAGTTCTTCAGCAACATAATGCAATATTTGATCACCCTTGCTATGAGTGAATATGATAATTCCTGATGAGAATTTCCCTAACTGCTACTTGTGTCTGTTGCCCCTTGCTTTTTTGCTGTGTATCCTCAAAAAGAGCCTGACTCTGTCTTCTCTGTAAGTGTTCAGTCACAGGTTAGATGTATCAGGTCCACTCTTAGTCTTTAGGTTGAGCAAAACTAGTCCTCTCATCCTGTCCTCTGTGTCATGCGTTCCAGCTCCATAACTAGTCTTGGTGGCTGCCTGCTGGATGTGCTTCAGTTTGTCAGTCCCTTTTTTGGAGAGATACTGGGGAGCCCAAAACTGGACACAGTACTCCACATATGGAAAACAGTACTTTGGTTTCAATCCTGCCATCCTGCCTTTTCCATCTTACAGAAATGATTGTTGTGATGGAGACTTAGTCTTCCTTCTATTTGTCTGTTGGTGACAGCATTCACTATATTGTAGTAGTTCTTAGACCCTTGGGTTATTTTCTTTAAGGAGTTTGCAAACTGTGCACTGTCACAAATGTTGCAGAGATTAGAAATCATTGAGCAAAAGTCAGGGAATCTCTGGAAAAATCAAAAGAAGCATCTGGGTAAAGGGAAGGAAGGGCCTTGCACCTACACTGGGAAAGCCTATATTCTTTATCAGAACCATTTCCAAATATAGCACCAGGCTAAATGAAAGGCTTCTAAGAATAATGAGTATGTTGTAATACGTGTGCCAGGGATAGCATAAGGAAAATGTAACACTGAAATACTAATTAGTGATTGTAATTTTTATTCAGAGGCACACATCATTCCTTTCATCCGTAACAGCTTATCATTTCTCAAATCTTCTGTTAAATGTGACAGTTTCATAAGGGTTCTTAAATACTGCTTTTTGAGAGGCAAATTGCTTCGTCTCCCTGCTCTCTCCTTGGGCATTTAGAGTATAAACACATTTGGGTTACAAATAAAGCAAATAAAAAATATATTGCAAGTGTTATTTCAGCCTTCTGGACTGACTTTTTTGTTGCAATTAGATTACAAAATATTTTAAGAGGTGAGCATTTCATAAAGAGGTGTGAAAGAGCTACCGATTTTTATGCTACTTTATCAAAGAACTTTTGTTTTTCTTTTTCCCTATATCACACTCAATGGAGGAAGTATTAGGCTAAAAATAGTTTCATCTATTTCATAATAGCTTTAAAGCCAGAATGATTTTTTTCTTAAGGATTATTTTTTCATGTTTGCCTATGGGGTAGATACTTTACAGATCCAGTAGTATCTACTAGTAGTCGTGCTGGTAGTAACAGCTGCAGTACATGACTTTGTAAGAAATTTGAGTACTTAGACTGGCTGCTTCTGCATTAATAAATAGCACTAATCTGAACATATTGACATTAACTTTTCTTTGGACTGTGGGAAATCTGGAAGCTACAGATTTTCATGTTTTCTCTGTCGGCATCAGTAGATTTGCCAAGTTGCTTTTATTTTAATGGTAGTTGGAGTTGTTTTACGGAGGCATCTCCATCATGACTACTGATGAGGACACACTGTGCGAGTAGCGATGCAAATGCCATCAATGGGGTTCTTATAACCATAGCATAAGCAAAAGCGCAAGCCTTAAACCTGTTGTTGGCTGGGCACAATCTTGCTTTGAGTGAGGAGGAGAAAAAGTGAGAAACCTGTCCTTTGAGAGTTTTATTCTACATTCATTCTTTTGGGATGTGTCCTCATAAATTTTGTTTTTCTTTATAATGTTCCCTGTCTGGGTTGGAGTGTGGTTCGATTCAGTTTCATCAGCTGATTCCCTGACACAATTGCGTTTTGTGGTTAATTTCTAGCGCTTGACGGGCTAGCAATGAGAAGTAGGGAGCCTGTGCCTCTGCAGAGCGTGGCAGATTCAGTCTGGGGAACTTGGGATGTGGAAACCTTACCATAGATTTATTTCAGCAGAAGCAGCATGGAGAATTGAATACACGTTGTATAAAGTAATTTGTTTTTCCTAACCTTCTGCTGAATTCACTATTGATAATTGTAACTATATATGAGTGAGGAAAGATCAAAGAATCTGTTTTGCATAGCAGTAGAGGAAACCTATGTTTCAGTTTGACGTACAATATACAAATATTGGGGTGTCTGCAGAGAGTTCTGTTCCTGCTGGCGGTTTACAGTAATAAGTTTCAGTAAAGTGAGAGTTAGCATTTCGTTCGTTTGAGAGCATTTATCCTTTAAAGGCTTGCAATCAGGGACACACTCTGAAATGTATTTTATATATCTGTGAAGGTCAATACTTGCAGGTTGCTCTAAGGCATTGGTCACTGACCTGTGTTTTCTATGGACCACTAAGAATGTAATACCCTCAAGTCTTCATCCCACAGAGTGTACCATTTGACTTTATACATACAGGAATTATTAAAGCATTGAATCAGTGCATGCATAGACATGCTTCCACTTAATTAACTTAATTAAAGTGGGTAAACTTTGCCTTTGAAAAATGCAAAAACTCCATTATTTTAAAACCTAGAGCTTTCATGAGATGCTTTTGCTTTTACCATGTCTGCTTCACGAAACTATTTTAGAAAGATAGTTTTATTTATAATAAAAAGAAAATTTTGTTAATAATAGCAAAAGCAAGTAAATGACCCTGGTAAATACCTCAGCTACTGGTTTGTAAAATCACAGAATGGTTTGAGTTGGAAGGGACCTTAAAGATCACCTATTTCAAAACCTCCTGCCATGGCCAGGGACACCTTCCACTAGACCAGGTTGCTCAAAGCCCCGTCCAGCCTGGCCTTGAACACTTGCAGGGAGGGGGCATCCACAGCTTCTCTAAGCAACCTGTCCCAGTGCCTCACCACCCTCACAATGAAGAATTTCTTCCTAAAATCTAATGTAAATCTACTCTCTTTCAGTTTGAAACCATTATCCTTCATCCTATCACTACGCTCCCTGATGAAAGAGTCCCATCCCCATCTTTCCCATAGGCCTCCTTTCAGTACTGGAAGGCCACTGTAAGGTCTCCTCAGAGCCTTCTTTTCCAAGGGCAGTATTTTCATACTTGCAGAAGAGAAAATGAGTGGATGTTTCTGTTCTCTTAAAAATACTTCTCTTCAAAATATTCACTGAGAAATAGTGACTAGGACTTTGCTTCAGAAACCAAAAAGGTTGAAACAATGAATCACTAATTTGAGCAGCTGTTCACAGAAAAAGTGGATACTTCAGGAAACAGGTAAGAATAAAGTTCAGCTCTGGTTTCTACACCTGTGATAAAACATCAGATTTGTCCTCAGTGCTGGAGATTAGAGATTTAGAAGTCTGTGATACAAGATCTCACTGTCCTTTGCCACAAGCAGTTGGTATTATAATGAATTGAAAGAAATGTAAATTATGGTGGGTTTAGACGTTGACCAGTTTGTTGTGGCTTGTTACGTAATGTCATGCAGTATGGGAGGAGAGATGGTAGTTACCATGGTGAGGTGAAGAGGAACTGTTGACATTTTTATTTTTCTGTAAAACTATAATCTAGCTAATTTGAAAATTATATTGATGGTGTTTGTTTACACTACTTGAGGCTTTTTCTTCTTCTGGTTCAAATATGCATTCCCTCCTTCTTGCTTTCTTGGGTAATATTCCTGAAATTCTTAAGCTACAAACACCTTTCCTGGTGGTAGGTGGCCTTTCATAGCTGATCATTGCTGTTCATTGCCTACTTAAAAGTACCGTTTGATACCGGTGCAAAGTAAAGAAGCTGGACATTTAAATTCTAGAGTAGTCAACAACTGTAAAAATCAGTGCACTCAACCTCCCATGCCTTGCCCTGAGGAGTGAACTACAAAATAGATGGAAGTTTTACAGAATCACAGAACAGCTGAGGCTGAAAGGGATCTCTGGAAACTGTCTAGTTTTAGTAAATACAACTGCAACACTTATAAATAGGATTGCTAGTGCTTTGCTAGTCATCAAAGCTCTGTATCCAAATAATACTTCTTCCTGGCATAAAAGAAAATCCCAGTGTCACACACATGAAGTTTAACCAGAAGATTTAATTTTACAGAAGAACAAGTTGCTAGCAGTATTAAAGATGTATTTTTTCTCTTATGCTTTATATTGTACTGGGATTTAATGACATTAATGAAAGCAAACCCAAGCTTTTAAGGTATGTGGGGAGGTGGACTTGTGTTTTGGAAGACTCTCCAGTTTATACTGCAGAGTTTAGGTGTTCTTAAGTCAAAGATTTTAAAGGTAGGGTTGGTTTGTTTATTTTCCAGTAAGGTTATGTAAAGAAATACTTTGCATACTTTTTCGGCTGCTTTGAGCATCAGTTTTGAATTGGAGATGGCAGGAATAAAGCAAACCAAGTGGAAACAAATGGAGTCAAATTAAGGCCTCCAAAAGACAGACAGTGCGTTGGGTCTCAGGAAGGCTGAACTGACAGCATGGGAGTAAGGGAAGAGAGGACAGAAAAGACTCTCAGCCGTGGAGTTCACGGCTAGACGTTTGGATGAAAGTCCTGGTACCTGTAATATGGACACAGAGAGAACAGGCTGCAGGTACTAAACATTGGGAGAAAAAAATGGTTTATTTTGTTCCCCATGGAAGAGGGAATTAAGGGAAATGCATGTTAGCAGTGGCAATGGAAGAGACTACTATGGCCACCAAGTGTAGTCCTCCGTAATCACAGGTACCATGAATGATTGGTGCAGAAGAGTAGACAAAGCGTATATTTAATGTACAGCCATGCATTTAATGCCAGAAAACTTATCCTTTATGCTATAAATAAACTGGTAGTGAAAAACTAAAAACTGCAAAAGAGATGAAGAGTGTCACTAGTGTCCCAGGCCTGAAGAACAGTCAGTACCTTGTAGGTAAAATTCTTAGATGGTGTATTTTCTTGTGTGTTATCATCAGGATTTCAATGTTGATACTGAGAAAAGATTATACTAACTAGACACTTGAGAATTGAGTACCCTAGGAATCACTACTGGTTTTTGTCAGTATCTGGCCTGTAGCTGTGTCAATCTTCAGTGCCTTAGAAGTTTCTTTAGAAAGGAGAAGACAGAAATTAGCATGGGTGGGAGGCAGATGTCACCAAGTTTCTCAGGGCAACCAGGAAAGATACAAGAGTAATATATATAAACAAAGCGCAAGCTAGCAATCCAGACTTCTTTCAACACTACACTGAAAAAGAGATATGGAGGGACTCCTGTCCTGTCTGCAAGAAACAGACGGGGTGGTGTACAGATGAAGATTGAAAAGAGCTGAGAAACAGAACTAGAAATACAGGAAAATCATCATTAACTACTTTGAAGGCAGTACAAGATCACTCGCAAGCTCTTCTGTCATTTGAACTCACTGAAGTGAACTCACTCTGCTGTGGCTTTCTTCATATGATATTTAAAATATATGCCCTTTTTTGTATTTTGACAGCCAGGTTGCTACCTTGTCCTTGTTACTGAGTTCTGTGATCCTCTCATGCCAGATTACTGTCTTGTCTCAACCTTCCGCTTCATGGTATTTTTGTCACCTTAAAAGTCCTCTTAACTTCCCCCCACCCGAGTCAAATTTGTGTCTCTCCAATGGATTCAAAGTTTCTCAGGGCTGCTGGTCTCAGCACTTTTCCTTCTGCATTCAAGCCAGAAGCTCTCCTGCTATACACTAGGTCGTGGGCCTACAGCTAGGAGGTTTTTTTGTTGGCTTTGTTTTGTTTTATTTTGGGTTGTTGTTTTTTGTTGTTTCGGGTTTTTTTTGTCAGAAGACATTCCTTTTGCCAGGGTGGTTGTAAGAGCAAGTAGATATTTCCTTTTAAACTTTAACTTTGGTAAAATTGCAATGGCCGGGTTATCTTATGGGAAGTGCCACTTGGCATTGTTGCCTTGCTGCAGTTCGGTCTGTGTTTCTAAGGCTGGTCAAAAAATACAGTACCTGCATTGCGTTTGCTTGGTTAGAAGGAATAACCTAAGATACACTTTATTTCCTATGAAAAGGGTTGTGCAGTATTACAGTTGTGTGCACTTGGACACCTGGAAGATACAGAGGAACTCGATGTAGCTCTGAAATGGTCAACAGCTGAAATACGCAGGCTACATATTTAATACCACAGCACCTGTTGTTACATTCCAACAATGAAAACAAATGGTGGCAAAGGAGTGAAATACCAAATTAAGTTCATGACCCTACTCTGTGTAACTGTCATTTTCTCTGTTTAATATCCAACATATTTTAAAATACGCTTCTCCAAGAGCAGTCATTAGAAGTTAATCTGATCATTATTTTTTTTTGTATCCAAGCTGCTCTGTTGATTAAAAATACATGAAGAGGCTCTAGGAAAAAGGGCTTTTAAGAAGGCTTTTCAAATTTCTAAATCAGCTACAGTGCATGTATCATGTGATGCACAGGGCGGCTGTGGGAAGCACAGGCATGTAAAACCAGAATAACTTGTTGGCACAGACTGCTCTCATGGGACTGCAAAACTCTGCACACACATTCTTGTTGGAAATAGCTTCTTTCCTTGCCACACTACCCAGCCTTAACCTACAGGTACTTATTTTGGCAATTCTTCTCCCGTCTTGATCAAAAAAAGTATTTTGTTTTCTGTGGTTTTTTTTATGATTTGTTTTTGGTTTTGTACTAGAATGTGGGTCATCTTTTGCTGTTAGTTAAATTTTGGACATTTTAATATACTAAAGCTAGAATTAAATAGCAAAATCAGGGAGCATATACCAATATATGTGTTTTGCAAACTTACTGAACGTGACTTTTTCAGCCTTTCTGTTATCTTTCCTGTCTTCCTGCTGCTGAAGTTATGCTCTCTTACAGTATGAATGTGCAGATTAGACATACTGTATATTTTTAAAAAATATGCTTGATTAGCTAGATTTTTTCCAAAATTCCTTGATTAACTATTACTTCAGAGCGACTTGCAGCCTCAGAGCTGAATTCCAATTCCAGTAAGCCTGCGCATGCAATATTTGCCATGCATTAAGCTTGGCTTCAGATTGGGTATTTTTCCTTTGAAGATCTTCCACTGTGAATGTTAAAATTAGTACACATTGCTCGACTAATTAACATTCTCATAGTATACTGAGTTGGTAAAGATGATGGGGAGTGAGAACTTAGTACAATTTACTGTACCTTTTAGAACTGTAGGCAAAGGTTACTTAACCTTTATGAATGAATGCTTTGTAAGCATTGAAAATTTTAGTTTAAACTGTTTTCTCGTTAAAATTGATACTCATATATAAATCTCCTTTTTTGAAAACAAGGTGCCAAATAAAATATTTGCCCTTCAAATAAGGACCTTGTATACCTGAATCAAAAAAGTAGACATGTGGAAGAACTAAGTTCTGTATAGGGCCCTTATTTTATTTTATTTTTTATTCCTTCTGCACTTGCCCCTCTGGGTTTTCCACTGTCTGATAGTGCTTGCCCAAGCTGCAGTCTGCCCTGTTGCAGTCTGTTTCTCAATAAACTCCGTGTCTGCCTGGTCTCTTCTCATCCCTGCCATCAGCCAGTTTAGAAGTCCCCATGTCTGAAGCTGAAGACTGGAAGCTGTCAGAGCGCTGTCTAGTCTTGCATGTGTGGTACAAGCTTGAGTTTTCATCAGCTTTTGAAAAGCAAACAAGTGAACAAACACTTGCAAACACTGAGGGTGGCCAATGTGCTGAAGTCTGGGGACTGCTGTATTTTCAGAATGATTTTTACTTTGCAAGGACTTTATCTGTGCTTTCACTCAGGAAACTTTAAAGCACTTAGATAAGAATCAAAACACTGACTTCTGTTTAAAACAAATAATAAAAAAAAAAATAGCCAAAAATGTTCTTTGCAACTGTCACTCACTCCCTGAGATGATTATTAAGAAGAAGCTATAAATCATAGTGGCAGCTAGAAAAATCAGCTTACCTTATTTGTGTCTGAAGAACTCATGGTCTGTGTCCTACACTCATTTTCTAATCTTATTGTCACATAATAAGTATATTATGAAAATTGTTACAGCCCTGGTAACAGGTTTATGACACGATTTCTGCCTATTCTGTACTTCAGGACTTGTTCATTCACTCTTGCAGTTTATCACTGCTGGAGCTTTACCTTAGTGAAGTCATGTGTTTATACATGAAGTCATATATTTTTACACCTCAGTGTATTTATTTTTTTAAATGTTTCTGGCCCTTATCATTCCTGAAAACAAGAGTACCCCTGTAAAGACCCAGAAAGGAGAAGGCACAATGAGCAATTAAAAATCATTAAATTTTGTATCCCTTGATATCAAGGCAATCTCATGATTTTGGAGGTGCATGACTCATGGTCACATACGCTCTGAGAGGCTGTCAAGCCTGATTGATTTCAAGCTGCCTTCCTCCAGGGAAACGATGCTCTCTCACTCTGGGAGCCTGACTGAACATGCAATTCATACGGTATGCGCGGGCTTTTTGCTGTAGCTCTCACCCACGGTCTGTAGAGAGGCAAACACACTCATCCACGCAGGAAGCCTCGCAGAAAATCGGTTGCCACATGACTCAAAGCCACATGGTACAATCTTCTAAATGCTACCCGAAGTGCTCAGTCCCTGCTGTCTCTTTCCTCCTAATCCTGTATAAGTGTTCTTTGTGCCTTGCCCAAAACCCCATCGTTTCTGGACCGTGCGCTCACCGGGTACTAGTGCAGCACATGGTATGCCAATCACTAAAATCAGAACTGGGCTCGCGCAGCAGCGTTGTTATTAATGGCTTCACAGTCACATTTTCTCTTCCGCAGGGACCGTTGTATCAACATACGGAGTACGTACGCTAGAAATGCAACTCATGTCAGAAAGTTCAGCTCTTGACTTGCCCATGGAATTTAACACGGTTCACTGGAAGTTTTTACTGGATGGTTTTTTTCCTGGTCCTTCTTTATTACAACAAGCTTAAAAATACTCCATGACTCAAGTATTCAGTCTCAATGTGCATGAGATTGAATACACTCAACTGCAAGTGATGTTGAGTCTACTATCAACTGTTGTCTTGTGGAAAAATACTCTGCTTTCATTTAAGGCAGCGAAACAATCTGGTTCAAATTTTTGTTTGGTTTTTTTCTCCCCAAAGGTTATTTTTTTCTTAGTTTAAATAGAGTTGAGAAATGTAGTATTTGGTAATAGGCATTTACCACAATATGGAGGGAGGTGTACTAGCTTCCAAGTAAGGGAAAGGTCAGCATCACAGCCATAAGTAGTAGCCTTCTCATATTATTCTAACAGTCTTGTGAGAACTTATTAATCTACAATTCAAGTTTTCACTGAAAGTTTTTATTTCCACCACAGTTTTAAGAAAAACATGTAAGGTAAAATATTCAGGAGAAAATACATCCACCATAGTACAGATCCAGTATTAATTGACTTTAACTTAAAAAATACTAATTTTAGGCATGTATGCTGTTGGTTGCAAAAATTAAGAAGTTTCATAATTAATAAGCTCCCAACTTCTAGAAGATTGTTTACTTCTCTAAATCATAAATTAGAAGACTTTGCAGATGTCCCTATCATCCCTAAGATCCTGTGAATTTCAAATAATGTAGGCATGATTTCACCTGAGAGCCTTTCCCCTTGGAGTGCTCATCTCTGTGGAGGGCTGGATCTACTGAACATAACTGTATTTATTTGTATAGATTGTACAGAACATGACATAGCTTTGAAAACAGGTGTTTTTGATGACACACTTGTGAAGTGCAAAACTGCCCAGGAAAGAAATAGGAGCCATAAAGAGCAGTCACGAGGAAAAACTCTCTGTGAGATGCTTAAAATTAGTGAGATTACCTGCCCAAATGCTAGCTCTACTGCAGAGACCCAGCAGAGAACCAGCACTATTTTAGTTTGAGCTGTAAGGATGGGACCTATCAATACAAAAGGTGCAGTCAGAGATTTACACATCCTGGCCAGTTTATGCAATCACTCTTAAAAGGTGACTACGTACATTCAACTCTAAGAAAACGAGGCTGCTTTAAGTGTTTTTCTGAATATGAATTTGCAGGCTTATTTTCACATGCTTGCCTCTAAAATTGTAGTCTGAGTTTTGAAAGGAGATGCTCAGCTGTCTTCATGTTGGGAATGGGGGGACTGGTGACCCGTGCAGCCGGTGGCCGCCCCTCCCTGGCACCCCATGTATCTGCACTTGCAGATTAATGTTTTAACCTCTTCCTGACACGTCCCCTACCCTTTCTGGTCACAGGACCTTTCTCTTCCCTCCCTCCCTGCTAATTGTACCGGTTGTCAGTTAGCAGTAACGGCTATTGGTGTTGCGCTGCGTGCTCAGCAGTGCAATTTCCTTTCAGCTCTCTTTTCAGGGAAGTGAAACCACTGTGATGTATTTTTGCATTCTGAGGTGCCAAAGCAAAAATGAAGCACAGCAGGCAGGAGAGAAAGGTAGCTGAGAAGAGCTGCTGCTATGGTGAGGGGGGAAAACCCATGTTCATTCTGTGATAGCTTCCGACAGCGTTTCAGAGCACTTGGTGAAGTGTGCGCTGGATTCAGCAGAATAAATAAGCCTCAGGCCAGTCCGCACCTTAGGTATTTACCTCTCTGCTGTCAGCATTAACAATCACAATTTCATTTGATGAACAAGTAAGTAATAATTTTACTGTTTTTTAAGGAAGTATGTATGTTCAGGTCTGAATGAGCTCTGTAATCTTACTGTTTAAACTCAGTTTTATTTAAGCAGTGGATGGTGAAATACATTTTAGGCCTTTCTGCTATTGATAATGAGGAAAAATTCTGATTTTAAAATACAACAGCCTGCAAGTTTGACTGAAGTACTGAAGTATAGAAATTACGTATTTAGCAATTAAATTAGAACCCATGTAACAAAAATGAAGCTGACTTCTGGTGTATTGCAAAGTAGGTAGAAAAAATGCTGTGCTGGGTAGACCCAAAACTCAAACAGTTTTTAGAGAAATGCCAGTAGGTGTTTAAACACCTCTTGTAAGCGAGCAGTTCCTTTTTTGCTTAGCAATGGTAATTACGTGTCGAGCCCCACTTTGTCAAATGTTAAATTACATAATGTAAGGAAGGTTTTGTTGAAAAACTGTAAATTTTTTCAGTTTTTTGAAATTGATATTTGCAGGTTGTTATGGGTAAATTGTTAGAACCACACCTGAATGTTTTTGTGACCTACTGGAGGCAGGTTTTATGGATTTCTGTTCTATTACTGTGGGGCATTCTGTGTCACAGAGTTAGCATTTTATAAGAATACATATAGCATCCTGGGAAAGAACATTTTAAATTATGTAATATATTGTTATGAAGGGGTTTCTCTGTAAGTTTCTTGAAGACACTTTGAAACAGTGACTGCTATTATTATGAACATCTGTATGTTCTGTGGAGTGTTAGAAAGAAGGTACCATGAGCAATTAGTAAGTTGGAAGGCTTTAAGAAACAAAAGTTGTGCAAGAACAACCAATATTCCTGTTCTGGAGGTAAAAAGCTATAATTCAGCTGTAGATTTCTGTAAAGCGTTTGCTGTTGAGTTCTAGAATTTCATCATCCTTTGAAATACTTTTATTGGTTTTATTTGAGTAGTAACAGTTGCAGTTTTATAGTTAAAAACACAAAAAGTGAATCAAGTATTTCCAGTTCAGATGGACTGCTTAGCGTCTTTAACGTCTTCCTGTATCTTTGTGGTTGAGAACCGTGTCTGTCTTGTGATCTTGAGTGCTTTGCTCAAGATGGTTAACAAGGGTTCTGCGGGTTTTGAGTGTCCTTATGTAGCAAAGACTTTAAAAATGTGCCTGAACACTTCATGCTTCAAAACAAAATACAGATATGCACTGAAACTCTTAAGAAACAAACTTGCTTGGCAGTTTCCAAGATGATGAAAAAAAAAAGAGCTCATAACTAACTTTCTCAAATGTACCAAGAAGAAAAAAATACAGATTTGTATCTCACATGTCCTGAAGAACAAGGGCCTTCTATTTGTTGGAGCCCCAGGGGCACCCTGCATCCGAACACATCTAGCTACCCAAATACAGTTAAGAGAAAACCTTCTGCAAATTCAGGGACTTACTGCTTGGCATCTGCAGAGTTTTATGTTTTCATTAAAAGAGGGGGAAAAAAAAAGTTTCCAGGCCCTGTGTTTGCAAAGCAAACCTTCCATATGTGAAGTAAACAGATGAAGCTTTTCTTCAGCCTAAGACTGTAGGAAAGCTGCCACGCAAAGGCAGACGTTTCCCAGAACATTCAAGCAGGAAATAAGAATTCACCTGTGCCTTAGTGGAGAAGGTGCTGCAAAGGGAATGTGCTTTCAGTAGTTGTCACTGGCAACAGAACATGAGTGGTTACATTTCACAAAACACGTTTCTGAAAGAACATTTGGGGTATTTTAAGTGTTGGAAGAAATTACAAACCCATCATTGAGTAATTGGGTGCAAGCAAGCACAGTTTTGCAGGTGGGAATCTCTTCTCAGATCTACTTAATTGGTTGCAGGCAGATTTCTTTGTCAGGTTACGCTAGCAAGTGCTGTGGCAATTCCTAGGCTGTTCGGGTTCGGCTATTTCTGCATTAAGTGTAAGAGGTAGAATTGTTAATCTATGCAAGCTTTCCTTCTGAAAACTAATTTATGAATTCACTGACCATGTAAAATACTAAGCAGGAAAATGCCTTACAATAGTTAATTCACTGAATTACTATCTCTACCTGAGTAGCAGTGGTAACACTGGGATAGTCATGGTTTCAGATTTCATTATGAATATGAGAATCGGGTTGGCCTTACAACTAATCTGATCAAATAGATTGGGTTTATTGCCTCAATTTGCAAATCCACTGATGCATATGTAGAGAGAGATTTTAAACTATTTTTGAGCACGTTCAATCTCATTTTTGTGTCATCTGAGAAGTAAAACAGTCTAAAAGAATGTAAACCTAAAAACGAGGGAGTTTTAGAGATTGAAAAGTTGGTGTTTTCTACAACTACATATGTAAGTTTGCATTATTTCTGAAGCAGTTAGTAGGACTAATACAAGGAGATAGACATGGAAATATTCCTCAACTCAAATTCCATAGTATGTCTGTTATGAAGTAATGACTGCATACTTTTTTTTCCCCCCCCCGCAGTGGCCACTGATGTCTTCAACTCGAAAAGTCTGGCCATTCAGGCCCAGAAGAAGATCCTTGGAAAAATGGTGTCCAAATCAATAGCAACTACTTTGATTGATGATACAAGCAGTGATGTTCTAGATGAGCTCTACAGAGTGACAAAGGAATATACACAAAATAAAAAGGAAGCAGAGAAAATCATCAAAAACCTCATTAAAATAGTCCTCAAATTGGCAATTCTCTACAGGAACAACCAATTTAATCAGGATGAAATAGCGTTGATGGAGAAATTCAAGAAGAAAGTTCATCAGCTGGCTAAGACAGTGGTCAGTTTCCACCAGGTGGATTATACCTTTGACAGGAATTTTTTGTCTAAACTGTTAAATGATTGTAGAGAGCTACTTCATGAAATCATCCAGCGTCACCTAACTGCAAAGTCGCATGGACGCGTCAACAATGTGTTTGATCACTTCTCCGATTGTGAATTTTTGGCTGCCTTGTACAATCCCTTTGGACCTTATAAACTCCATTTGCAGAAACTCTGTGATGGTGTCAACAAAATGCTAGATGAGGGGAACATATAAGTACTTGTATTAAAGTTGACTGCCTGTGCATTATTTGTAGATGGAACACTGTTGATTTATGAAGGAATAAGGGAGCATGCAAAAAGGGTTTTTTACAAGTGTTCCAAAATACCTTTATTAAATTGATTCCTTGTTATGAGCTATCTGTTGCTATTCACAGTCCATCTGGATAAAGTCTGCACATGACGGTTTTTACTGTTTTGCCTACGAAAACAGCTGGATAAAGACAATAAAAGAGAACGCTCCAAGTAGAGTAAGAGTCTTGGAAGATCAATATACAAAACAAAACAAAGTGCTGTCAGACAATTCACTTCTTTTATAGATTTTCAGAATTATTTCTAAACTGTCAGACTCCAGTAATGTTGGTAACAGACTATCATGGTGATGGTACACTCTGTAATTTCTTTGGTTTATTTGTAAAATATATATATTTGATTCATTTATAGTCTTTCATGCTCTCTGCACAGATCACAGCTTCCTAATGTTGCCTTTAAGAAGCATTCAGTTTTAAATAATAACAGTGATGCTGTCATGTAGAGTTCTAACAGACTTGTTAATCAGTGGTGAAAATTTCTGTCTGCAAGGCTACCAAGTATAGGTCCTTATAGACGAGCACAGATGCTTTCTTCCTTTGATTATATGGGGATTATTTGAGGAATAAGCTACAGCCTAATGGGGGAAGAGTATTCCCTAGAAACCACCTGTGGTACTTAACTTTAACTCT
Organism: Apaloderma vittatum; assembly: GCF_000703405.1. Classification (NCBI taxonomy): domain Eukaryota; kingdom Metazoa; phylum Chordata; class Aves; order Trogoniformes; family Trogonidae; genus Apaloderma; species Apaloderma vittatum. The sequence goes on along the minus strand of NW_009697658.1, from coordinate 9,370 downwards.
GCCTATGCTAAGGTAAACCACAGTGACTTATCTGTGCAATTCCTTATGACATTTAGAGTCCTGCTAGTAGGTCACAATTCTTTTTGAAAAGTGTGAGGCAGTATATTTTATACACTATGCTGATGCATACGATGATGTGAGTTAGAAATCTTGATCATCTGAAGATAAATTCCAAGCCAATTTGCTTTGTGTACAGTGAAACTAGAAATAGAAATTGGTTTTCTTGTTGTGTTATATACTGTTTAACTAATGGAAAAATGGAATCTTGAATCCTTCTTTTCTCCCCTCCTATCTTTCATCCTCCTTTTTCTCCCTCCTCTTCTCCCTGCCTTGCCCTCTGGGGATAAAAAATGTGACTTTCTAGACACTGTATTGTACTTAAAAGCATGAAGTTTATACATTTCAAACACCTGAAGACTTTTTGTTAGGAAGCATATAAAGAATTTGCTGTTTATTTAATTGCCAGTGTTTTTGCTGTTTGCTGTGTCCTTTTGTTTTAATGAGTAAACCAAAGAATATTTGCACTCCAAACTTTTCATGCCTTTTTTTTCCCCTTGTTGCACATTTTAAAGAGCAAATTTGGCCTGTGCCATCGATGGAAGCATCACAGCCTCTGACATATGGCTGCAGCATTACTTACGAATTTTTAAGAGAGAAAATTCACTTTTAGGTACATTTGGTTACTAGGCTCTGAATATTCCCAGAAATGTGCCAGAGAAATGTGTGTTCAGAATGTGAACTCATTGTATATAAGCTTCTAGTGTCCAGCAGAGGTGTTTCATATTTTTAACATCCTTTCAATATTTAGTTAATACGTAGTGCTGCGTAATACCATCCAAATGTATGCTGGTGAAGTTGTGGAAGTTAAAAATAATGTTACAGCCTTCCAGAGGCATTGAAAAAGTGGTGAGACCTTGGATACCTTTTGCAAAACCTATTAAACAACTGTGATCACAGCCATACAAAGAAAGATACAGGGAGGTTGTCACAGCCATTTGGTGTGCGCCTCCTTAAAAAGGATTCGCTAGAACTTTTGGCCACTGCTTAATGATGTTTTTATGCATTTGTGTGTATGCATAAACAAACAAAAAGACACAACTGGGTAAGTTACAAGCCTTATTGTCCTTAAGCTCTCTTAACTCCATTTGGAAAGTACAGAGGTTATCAGGAACCTGGCAGCTTTTTTTTTTTTTTTTCCTTTTGGGAAATATCAAATCGTGTCTCTTCTAAAAAAAAGTCTCAACCCCACCCATAAAGCAAATTCCTGTAAAATAAAGGAGTAAGGAAATGGCCAGTTGCTTTCTCAGATCTTTCCATAAAAAGGTTGCATTATCCAAAGGAAGAAGCAAACTGATTCTGATGGCAGCTGGCTTCAGTTGCTGTCCAGGCCCCTGTAGCTGTCACAGGTATAATGTGGCTATTTAAAGATAAACTGGAATTTTGCGTGTTACTTCTTCAAGCGACCAGAACATGCTTACTTTCATGGTGTAACAGAGAGGAATCCACACTGCTCTTCAGTCCAAAATTGTCAAAGATGACAGTGTTAGGAGGATGGGTAAGTTGCACATTGTATGGGCTCAGACCCGGTGAGTGTTCACCATCTGGTGACCTGGTTTCTCTACACGCTTTTCCTGCACTTCAGGGCAGCAGAACTGCTCTTTAGATGGGTTTGCCCCGAGAGTATGTTACATTGTGTATGCATCCAAGGAGAACAGTAGACAGAATATGTTACCCACTCCATTTAATGAAAAAAACCAAACCAGAGCTAAATACCAGTCTCCTTGGTTTTTGGGGTTTTTTTCTGTGTGTTTTGAAATGTGAAAGAGCAATCTACAATCCTGATTTAGGTGTTAATAGTGTTTTGAATATAATCTATACCCTCATCAGTTTACTAAGTATTTAGCTGTGATTTCAAGTGCATATACTGCTGAATGTTTAAAAAAAAAGTAAAAAAGCTTTTGAATGTGTTACACAAGGTATACTTTAGCATGAACATGAAATGAAGAGTCCTGTTTGCATAACCATTTGCAGAGAAACCTTGTTACAACTGTTTCTCATTGAGATTTGTGTAGGTCAGCCAGCATTCATGGTGAAGTGGCAAACATCTGTGCTCTGGATAAAACAACTGTCAAAGGAGATTATAGTTGTCCAGAAAAGTTCTGTAATATCTTATTTTTATGTCGTGCACATAGATGAACCTTTTTTGGGAGAAGAAAGTTTCCTATCTATTGTAAAAAAAATAATCCTAGACAAAACCACATTGTGGCTACTACTCAGCAAGTCAAAACTAAGTAATGTATTTGTTATTTCAAATTTGTTAAAAAAAACCCAAACACATCAACCCTTGTATTTTTTTCTTACAGAGAAAAAAGTTCTAAAAACTTCTATACTAAATTACTAATCCATTACAGACTTTTGCAGCTGAAAATATATATTTTAGGTTACCATGCAATTTATTTTGCCTCTGTGAAAATAAATGAATGGTATCTTCTTACAGACTATGTCTAAGAGCTCTTTCTGCTATAACAGTGCTTGTTCTGTATCACAAGTCAAGATTTCTTAATGTTTAAACCTCAAATTTCTGAAGTGACGTCTCTTTTCTTAGTACGCAGTTTTAATATTTAGAGTTCTGGTTTCCAGTTTTAAAGCTGATATTTATGGGCAGGACATTCCTGAATCAATACCCATATTCACTTGCGAGCTTGGGAAACACAGGAACTGACATAAATCTTCTAACAATCTTTAAATTTCTACTTGCTATCACAACGCCAGTTTCTGGAGAAATATCCCTTACGGCATTTCTTTCTACTAGGGAGAAATTCCAAAGAGGCAGCTTGTAGCTCCCATAATGACACAGTATCAAGCAAAGAAGCAGATCATAATGATTAAGAATAATGGAATTAAGGCAGTAGGTTACTTGCCCAGCTTTCCCAAGCAACCAAAACCTGTTTGCTGTTTGTTGTTCGCCCCTGTGGCAAAGTCTTGGTGTGGTAGGTGGAGGACTAAGGTGGAGCTTCCTACAGTTACTCTGTTTTAGATATAAATTACTTTTACCATCACACGTAAAACTTTCCAGTGTCTAGTCTAAAAAAAGATGGACTTTAAACCCATACTTTCCATAGGCTTAATGACAAATTAATTCATATTTCAGTTTGTGTTAAATACTTGGGTTTTAAATGTGCTTTCACTTTGCACATAAGTATGAGCTGAAACAAAAGAGAAGTCAGCCCTGTGCATCATATCCTTACTGGATGCCTTGTTTTTTTCTTCAGCCAGTAGGTGTTTTGTGTGCTTTAAACTTCTTGGTGGATATAATTCTGCAGGTTTTGATAAATGCAGGTTATTCCAAGAGAAATTGTTGGCTTTTCACCCACTTGTTCTCCAGTTCCTACTGGCCACTTTTCAGAGGATCAGTCCGACTGGTCTTTCCGCAACCTGAAGCTCTTCATTTGCAACACATTTGTGGGACATTTTGAATTACTTTTTAAAGAATTCATTTATTGTTGATAGCTCTGGCCAAGCCACAGCTAATAGTGGATGAAAAACACTGTTACACTTAAGTTGTGTGAGTTGTTGGGGTTTTTTTTCCTTTTTATTACAGAGAATATGAGGGCATAGATGGAATAAATCAGCCCAAGAGAGGGGCTATATACCACCAAACCTTTTCTTGCATGGGAATGGCAATGCATCAGTTCTACTCCATTATGGAACAGTGTTGAAAAATTATTTGGCTTTCCTGAGCAGAATTTATTCTCTTCTCTTTGAGGAATCTATTTCACTAGCTAGGTTTGGCTTGGGTCCTGAGAAGAAAGCCCCCTGGCTGTTGATAGACTACTGTTAATTAAGGGTTCCTGTGACATGAAAGGACAGCCTTTCCCCATTCCAGAAACACTTAGCTGATGGCTTCACTTTGCTTCACTGCCTGGGCTTGATATGCTGTGGGGTTTTGCTTTGTTTGTTTGGTGCTCAGTTTTATTCTGTGGAGACTCAAAACCTACAACTGTGTATCATCTGCTAGACCTGCTAAGAGACTGCAGAAAGAAAAGACTGAGGCAGCGCTTAAAGCCAGGCAGGGAATAAGTGCATTGTCTGCGGGACATGACATGAGATCAGCTGTTACTTTCAAGAAAGCTGGTTCTGTATCTCAAGGATCTTGATAATTCAGCAACAGAAAAATGATCTCATCCTTGCAACTACAGTGAGTCTGTTTTCCCAGCTGAAAAGCTATCTCAGTTACAGTCTGCCTAACTTGATTTCAGTGGTATGGACACTCCCAAAGCTGCATTTGCTTTGCCATCATATGAGAAATTGTTAGGGAAAAGAGGAAAGGAAAGCTCAGCATTTTTTTGGAATAAAGGGCTGTGATCAGACGAAGATCCTCATTAAGTCTGCTTTTCCATCTTCATTGTGATAAGGTCTACTGCCTACTGTAAGCATAGGCATTTGTCTTTGACTAAGTAAGATGGTATGTTTAAGTTTACAGTTCCAGCATCCTATGATGCTGCAACCTACGGTTTACCTCAAAGCTAAAACTGAGAAGCTCATGCTACTAAATATAGAAACAGGGAAGGAGGCCCTATATAAAACAGTATCGATGAAAACTATTCTTTGCTACTGTTTGAAGCTGGGAGAACCCTGGATGGGGAATTCAGACTTTCCACCTCATTCTTGATTAGCAAAGCAAGTGCTGAAGAGGAGTATAAGCTCCTGCAGGAAAAGGTGTTTATGTGGTTACTTACTTGGCTGTTCTCCATCTACCCATCTTGCTTCTCACTTAGTGGGCTATTCCACACTTCATTTATTCTTGACTAACACTGCTCTTTACTGCAGGCTAGGGAGGAATTCTCACAGAATATAGTCAATCTGAACCTGCGATGTTTGGCTTTCATTTGCATTTCTGGGGTATCTGGGATGGGAGCTGGTGGAGTGGGTATCTCTGAGAGGCAACTGGAAGTCTCCTCATGTTGGGGGAATGAATACCTATGTACATTTGTGCACAAAGAAAGCTTCTCTAACATCGGCATTAAGAACTGTAGAATGCCCTTGGCAGCAGTCTGAGAGAAGAGGCCATTTTAGGAAGCACGGTTTAAAAGTAACTTCTCTTTTGTGCATGTTTACTGTTTATTAGAGGAACTGGCTGGATTTATTCTATGAGCAGAACCTCTTGGAATTTCTGGCTGTTCTAAAGCTCAATATGGCTGTTAACTCAGGAAGCAACTGCACTGAATCAGTTTTCTCAGGAGGCATTTCAAGTCTTCCAGCTATTCATTAAAGACTCAGCTCATCTGTAGAATCTGTTTACCTAGAACTTGGTAGCAGTGCCAATATGCATCTGGTTTCCAGAGAATGCAACATATGATTATTTGCTAGACTTTTTACCTCTTATTTTAGTCCATGTGGTTTTTATTCTCCATTTTCTTTTTTTTTTTTTGGCCTTTGAGGAGATGCAAGTTAATGGATTTTTCATGAAGAATCATTTAGGGTGAAATGGAGTGGTTGTGTTATGGGAGTAACACCATAACCCTTTGCTGGCACCTCCCTAACATCTCTGCACAGGATTTATTTTCAAAGCTGTAGATGTGCACAAGCAACTAGTTTCTGCTTAATGAGTTTGTTCTCATGTGTTACTACATACCAGCTCAGCAGTCCACCAGGCCCTGACTGACCCGGGGATTCAGTCTCCCTTAAACCCTAAGTCTCTGCTGTAATCAAATAGAGAGCTTCCACAGCGCTCTGCTTGTGCCCCCAGCATGGATTTTCCACTTAATTGAGCAGTATGTGCGACAAATGCCAAAATTAACATTTCTTGCCAAAACAGGGACATGAGACCTCCTGTGATGTAGGTTGTTGACAAGAGATGTAAAAATGTCCGCATGTACATTTGCAGTTCGTCGAATATACCCATGGCTAACTACACAGCAGGCTGCTCCTCAACATCACATGACGAAAGAAGCTGCTTTTTAGTTCTGAGGGTGACAAACGATGGCAAGAAAAAAGCCCACTTACTAATTGCTGTAGGCTCACATGAAAATAGAAGAACATAAGCGAAAGCAGGTTAGAATGGAAATAATACTATTTGCTGTTCCTAGAGCTGCAAGGAATCAACAGAAACACTATTATGCTAACCATGAAGAATTCGTCAGCAGGGGTTTCCATCACGTAAAACTGTATACCTAATCAAAGTACGTAGTTTTCCCTTGACCACTTTTACTAAGAGTTATTAGTAGTGTGAGCTGGGCCATGCGGCTGGTTTGTAGGAGATGCACATTTGTGACCAGCTCACAGCTGAGACCTCTCAATGACCCCTCTGCACTGGCAGCCTGAGGACGGCTGCAGAGAGAGCGAGCGAGAGGAAATGAGCCTGACCTGGCGGCAAGCGAGGCGTCTTGGGTCACAGCAAAAGATGTCTACCATCAAAACCCCGGGGACTTCCACAGCACGAATGCTGTGGGGAGGTACCATCTGTTGTAGGCCATGCTTTTGCAGTCCTCAGGGAAGTGTGCCGCAGTTTTTAGCATGGATTCAGTATCTAGTTGTTGGTCATGGCAAGAAACATCCAGTTGGCCCCTTCACTCATGTTTTAGAGAAACCCTTGTTCCCAGTGAATAGGCCTCTATAAAACTCCATAAGCAAAACCATTTAGAAAGGAAATAAAGTTTGTGAAAATGAGCCTAGTGATCCAAGTAGATTTTTCAGCAAAAATAAAAAATAAAGAGTGAAAGCAAGTCAGTCAATCAATTTATTTCCTGAGTAAAAGGTTCAAAGTTGCTCACCATCTACAGCAACAAACAGCAGACATTTCCAGTGGGATTAAGATTTCTACACTATCCACAACACCTGCAAACCCCCAAGTTTATAAAAGAGATGAAGCCAAGCAAAAATAATTATCTAACCTGTTAGTTGAAAGCATGACTTTAGAACATACACCAAATTCATTTTAGTGCACAACATGTAAACTCACTCTTTATAAAAGAACTTACTTGCTCTATGCACATCAAAAAACATGATACTCAGTGTTAGATGGTACTGCTTGCAATTTTGGCAATTTTTTTTTCGTGGTGTAAAAAGACTGCTATGTCAGTAAAAGAATTAATGATAAATACATATTAGTTCACACTGCTCACTAAGAGATAAAATAAAGCAGATTTGGTCTTTCTTTTTGAGTCACTTATTTTGTTACCACTTCCAAACACTTTAAACTCCGAGTTTGGAATTAGGATATTCTGCTATTAGTCTCCCACTGTGGCTCACCCATTCAAAATTCAGTTTGATACCAGCTATTGATTTGTGGCTTGACAACTACTCCATTCAAATTTCCACCTAACATCACTCTGCTTTAGTTAACAAGTGGTAGTATTTTGTCCTCCTGTGTAGTTTCAGACTGATGCAAATATTTTGGATAGCTGTATGACTTTTGGAGCAAATCACTTCTGACTGTTAAGGGAACCCATCAAAGCCCTTTCCATCCAGACTGCTTCTTTGAATTCTGGATCTGTTTAATACAGGTTTCACTTTAAAATCATAAAATATAAAAGTGACGTACTTTCACTCCACTGCAGTTTCTGTTGTGTTTTCCAGAAAAAAAAAAAAATCTGTCAAGGACACTACAACTTTATTTCTTGTTTTGACTTGTGACCTCTTCACTGATTCTTATCGCATCCTATGCACAAAAATGAGGAAGCTATAAAAGATCCTGACTTACTAACATGGTCTGTCTCTTAGCTACTGAAAGAACAAATTTATGCTGTAGAAGGGCCCGATCTTATTTGGGGCACATAACCACTAGCTTCCAGGCAAATTCAAGAGCAGAGTCCTCTCCTTGAATAGCTCATCATCTAACAAAGCCAGGACACAGAAAACTGTGAAAGGCTACAGATGAATTAGCCTGCTCAAGATCGTGTGAGAGGCCCAAACCAGCACCAAATATGAACCAGGCTCTCTTGGGACTCAGTTAAAGCCATGCACAGAGAACTATGCTGTTTTAGATAGACACAATTATATAAGGGATTATGGAAATAAGTTTGGTGTAAGGATGACCACATTAGTTTCCGCTATACATACAGTTGGCTCAGCTGGGTATTTATGCTCCTATTCTGTACGCATTCCCCTACCCTAACAAACTACATCCTACACTTACTGGGCAGTACAGAAACAAGCCTGACCTCTCCTTAAAATGAATGCATGGGAGCTAATAAGGGTAGGTACCGCTCGGCAGACAGCATGTTGGCTATCTGCTTGCAACTGTGCAAGGCTGCAGTGCCCTGTGTGTCACGGCCAGCATGGTGCTTATCCTGGAGGCTTCCCTCTCTCCTCCAAGGTGGGAGTCCAATCAGCGTAGCAACAATAAACAAAACAGGGACTGTTGAGACTGAACCAAAGCTCACAGGCGGTTATGAGGTCAATCTGTTACTTCCTCAGGAAGAGCAATCATGAACTGACTCACAGCTCTGTCCTCCTGGGAAACAGCTTTCTCCTCCCGTTAAGCATCGTGCAGACAAATTATGATCAGTGAAGTTCTCTCTGCAACACACAGCCAACTGCACTGGGTTTGTCACTGCTGGGAAATTTGTTCTTGTGCTGCGCTGCATTCCAATGAAATAGACAAATCCTGAAGTCTAATTACTTGTGAGGGTATTTAGTGCTGATTAACAGGTCACAATAATACACACCCAGTGGCAAGGGGTTATTTCGGTGCACATTCAACAATATTTCCTATACTTAAAACTAGTGATCTTTGTAGACTATTTATCTGTCCTTTGTTCCCTTACCTGCTTCCAGAACCATGTTTTTTAGGTTCCTGTGCCTATGCATAACTTGCCTAAACAGCCAGAAGAATGCCACCACACCAGTGAGTCTCTTGGCAAAGTATGTGCATTAAAAGTATACCCCTTTGGGCTGATCTGTGCATAAACCTTTTTTAGGTTTGTCGCAGGAGAATTTCATTACTTGTGGTGTACTACCTGACAATTGTATTTAAGTCGGTTTTACTGTAGCACAATGTTCCATCTAGTGACCAAATTGTAAATTGCAACTATAGTATTCAGAATCGTAGAATCATAGAAATTTTGGAAGAGACCTTCAAGGTCATCAAGTCCAACCTTTGTCCCAGCCCTATCAACACCACCAAACCATGTCCCTCAGCACATCCACCCGTCTCTTAAACACCTCCAGGGATGTCGACTCAACCACCTCCCTGGGCAGCCTGTTCCAATGCCTGATACCCTTTCAGTAAACAAATTCTTCCTAATATCCAACCTGAGCCTCCCCTAGCTCACCTTAAGGCCATTTCCCCTTATCTTATCACTCACTCTTAGGGAGAACAGATCAACCCCCATCTCGCTATAACCTCCTTTCAGGTAGCTGTAGAGAG
>NW_009697657.1:0-516 GCF_000703405.1 Apaloderma vittatum | reverse complement strand
CTGTCTGCTGAATCTCTAGATCAGGATGGGCCCGGCTTTTGCAGGACACATTGTTATGTTCAGAGCAACCAGTACTACTCACTGGAGAAGGGTGGTCTTTGTTAGATCAAGACCTTGTCAGAGCCAGCACTGATCTCCATAATCTTGGCACTGGTTTCCCTTTTGAAGTCTCTAGGGTTTTATTTCCGCTGTCTGTATATAGCATATGGCAGCAGTTTGGGGTTTTTGTTTGTCTTGCAAGCCTCTCCGACTCTGAAAAATCATTCCTACATAAAAGCATAACAGTGACGGCCAGAAAATTTAACATTTAGTTAAGTTGATGTCACAGTTTGAGCCCACCCAGCCGGCAACAAAGAACAGTGCAGCTGCTTGCTCACTCTCAACCTCCTCCTTTTTGGGATAGGGAGTAGAAAATTCAGGAAAAGGCTTGAGGATCAAGATTAAGGAGAGGGAGGGCTCGTTCACCACTTACAGTCACGGGCAAAAACCAGAGGAGACTTGAGGAGAAAGCATCAA
>NW_009697656.1:321-47950 GCF_000703405.1 Apaloderma vittatum | reverse complement strand
GAAACAGAGGCCAGAAATACAGAAAATAGTCCCGACGCGGAATAAATCTTTTCCCTTGTCCAAGCGTACATTTCTGAGCCCGGTTTTGAAATTTTCAGGACTCAGATGATGCACTTTTAAACTAAATGTCTTTAAAAAACCCCAACACAAAACTTCTTCCTTACTCTAAGTTCCTCTTTCTGTTAGCTCCTGTAAAGATTTTTACTTAACTTGAACCTGGAAAAGGAAAAAGTCAGTGATTATGAAAATGATGAGCAAAATGTGTTTTCTGCTTTGCCCAGGTTTTGGTTATACTTTGCTCGTGTTATCTGTGTATTGTTCTGTAACTGTACAAAAAGCAACGGTATTTTCGGGCAGAAATTTAATTTTCTATTTCGTTTTGATATTTCCATACAAAGAGAATTATTTTTTTGAAGTTAGCAGACCAAAGAAGGACTTTTTATCCAGAACTCTTACAGAGTTTATCAAGTAGGACACTGGGCAAAGCAGGATGTTTTTGTTGGTCTGGCAAAATTTGTTGCGTTTTCTGGGTGCTCTCTGTGATTTCAAAGGGCTCAGTTCCAAAGAATGAAAGAAAAATAAGTGGGGGATAGGAAAAGGAAAAATACTGAGACCTGCATAATAGGTGTCACCTACAGTCCTAGTCTGATTTCACTAAAACTGGAGAGAGAACCTAGAAGGAGGGGGAAAAAAAAACAACGCAAGTAGACTATCTTCCATCTTCAGGTGTAGACAGATCTCTACATTGGACATTCCACTGATTGTTTTAGGATTAGTATTATGGTCCTTGTTTTACCTACAGGACTAGAGATGAGGCCTCCCGACTACAAACACAGAGAAAGAGAAAGCCTTGTCCCCAAAAATCTGAGAGCGTAATCACCACAGAGGAAGGGGGGCCTGGTGACAGGGGTATGTGAAGTAACTTGTCACGCAGCCACGGCGGAGACAAGGAATAGCACTCCTTTGAAAAGGGCAAACTATACTTGATACTTCAAGTGATTTCCAGACTCAGATCTTTCAAGTTCCCAGAGGAAATAATAGGGCTGTGGAAACCCCAAGTTTATCCTCCTAACTGACCTTAAATTCAACAAAGCACACAGACAATAAGAAGAATGCCGGATCACATGGAAACTGTTGGTTTCGGGACTTACGTACTCAGCTGGAGATATGTGAGCCCTGATCTTTAACCTCGGCGGAGACATCTGGGACATCAAAGCATTCCACTTTTTTTGAGCTGATCATAACTTAATTCAGGCAGCAAGTATGGTCTCGCTCTTGAGTCACTAAAGCTTATTCATCCCTTGAAACTTTCATCTTTTTAAGTTTTCATGACCTTTTAGAAGGGAATACTGGAAAACAGATCTGAAGGGGTAGCTATCATCTAATGACTCAGCTAAAGCTGGGAAGATTTGGTGGGAAGAGGAGAAGATTGCTGTGGTGTGGAGAGAGCTTAATTCAGTAAATGGAGCAGGCAGACTGGCATATAAGTTAAACAAAACTAGACTGAAGTATCTCCTCTTCCTTTGTTTTTAAAACATCAACCTGAAATAGGAGATGCTCCTCAAGGTTACGTGTAGCCTCTTATCAACAGCTTTGCTCTGGAAGCCTTCACAAATTTTCAAGTTGCAAAACCACACTCCTTCCTTGCTCTTCAAAGTAGATGTGAGACTGCAGGGAGGTGTTTTTAACTGTCATCTGTACCCTATTTACAGATCTTGTAGCTCTGGCTTCTTTCTGCCTATGCTTGCTTTTTCCTTACTCAAAAAAAAAAAAAGGGGAAAAAAAAAAGCAAGCTGTAGATGCCTGATTAAGAATCAACAAAAAAGCACAGTCATTGGAAATAAGCCTGAGGAAGTGCCTCCAGCTAGAGACTCTGCTACTCAGTAAAGATGGTGTAGGTGGGACTTAGAAGCAACAGGATAAGAACCATGCAAGCGTTCAGGAGCAGGAGGGAAAAGCTACATATGGAGGTCATAGATAAAACAAAGTACCACGTTGCTGGGATTGCAAGTTCCATGGCGATTTAAGAAACAGACTCTCAGTGGGTGTTTAAAAAGAAGGTAGAAAAAGGGGAAGAAATTAAGGCATTTTTGTATGTGTGCATTTTTTTCCCGTGTATTTGTCTGTAAGCATGGCCCTGAGCGCAAACAAACGTATATCCTGAGAGCAGGTCTGCTACAAGATGGTTCATAAAGTGATTTAACTAGCTGCCAGGCAAGTAAGCTGTGATACGCACTTTGAGGGTCTGCGGATAACTACTAAAAGAATCCGCAAAAGAGAGCATAGAAAAGCTGGCCTGTTATCAAACTTAACCTAAGAGAGACTCAGGGGAATCTGTAGTTCCAAAAAAATTATGAAAACCAATGCATTAATGGAAGTAATATTTTTTTCCTTTATCGGCTATTTATTAAAAGGCAACTCTTCATTTCCGCTTGATAGATTTAGGTTAGCTTGAGAAGAAATTCATCCCTCTGTCCTTTAAAAAATAATACTTCTTCAGAAGAAAATATCCCGGACCTAGCCTTAAACAGCTAGTATGATTTTTCTCAAACATTGTCTCTAGGAAATTTGAAATGAAATACCTATTTTGATGTGACATAGCAATTCTGAAATATACAAAATCTTGTGTCTCTGTGGTATTTGATTACATCTTAAGTACTTGAAAAAAAATAAAATGATGAAACAATCATAAAAGTTTTAAGTCCCATATATTGCACATGCAGTGTGGGATACATTTTGCCCCCTTCCCCCTTCAAGACCACGCAGCACTTGCTGGAAAAATTGAACTTAGGTACAGTGAAATCTTGTTGGATTTATAATATTGTAAAGATTTTTAGTTAATCTTCTCAATCAATAAAAGCAACTGCTGCAGATCAATTGTGTAAGCTCAGAACAGCAATGAAAAAACTAGGCAAACAGCTGTTGTAAGTTGAATTTTATTACCTGGGACATGTGTTTTCTTAAATGTCTGAAAACTTGTCTTCAGTGTGATTTTGCCACTTAGAAATTTTTTGCTGTTGAAGTTTTGCTGCTCTGGTCGTGCTTGGCTTCATGAGTGTCTTTTTAAACAGCCCTATACCTTTGTGCGGTAGGAAGAGTAGGCAGACAGATTCCCATTTTATTTTAGAAAGAAACAAATGTATTTGCTCAAAGTTTCTGGGACGAATCCCCCTGCAGGAATGAATCCTAATTGCTTAATAAATAGTTCTGTTGACAAAGATTTAGATTCTGATCCCATCACTGTTTCTTTCAGGATGCTGCTGGCTTAAACTCATACAAGGTTATTTTTAGGACCAGGGAGACCTTTGGGAGTTACCTGAACACCTAAGAGAAAGCCATCCTCGATTATAGCAACATTCCAAAGATTTTTATAATGTTTTTGCATTCTCCAACAGCCAGAAAAGGGGTTATGTGGGTTCTGCTTTCAGGAATTCTGTTGGTGTGATATTTTGGGTGGCAAAAGATGCACAGCATTAAGACGCTGTTATTTCCACGTCGCAGGCGTTACCCCACGGTTGAAATACGCGCCGAGGCCTTCAACGGATCAACACATGTGCCTGTACCATCTGACAGCACTTTTCTGAAAGCCTTACTTTTTGAACTGAGACTCGTAGATGACCACGTTTTTGTGGAACATCGAGATACTTGTACTCGAATCAATCACTCGTCGGTATATTCAGTTCGCACCGAAGGAGGGGATCTCTGGCCCGTGCTTGCTTTTCAGAAGAGTGGTCTGATCTATGTGTGCCTTCCACTAGTTGAGGAGACCTTGGAGCCACGGCCACCCCTCCTCACCATTGCTGGACTCTCGCAAGGACTCGCTCTTCTGTTAGGCATCATGGACTACGTCTCTCCGAGTCGGAAAAATGAAGCCGAGATGAGCACAAAAATCGGGCAGCTTCGAACTTTGCTTATACAAGCCTGTCCTCTTGGCACCCCCTTAAACACAAACATCCGCAGCTTAAACAGCTTGTTTGATGACATTCAGGAAATGCCAGCGGATGAGAATCAACCCGCTTGGAGATCCAACACGTATAAAGGCAAACCTCAGGTTAATATCTGTATCACTGAAAAGGTCAAGTGTATGCTGTATGACAAAAGAGATGTTGTGGACACGTGGCAAGTTTATGGAGCTGTAAATTGCAAGGTGAGAGCATTTTACGTGCAAGCCTGACCAAAGTATCCTCTGGGCAAGCACATTGGGAAAGTAAATACTCAATGCCATCTTACTTTGGTATGTGATCAGTAAATTTCTAATACTGTAATGCTTCAAAGTGCAATGAACTATTACATATTATAGTGTTGCATTAGTGGGTTTTATTTTGATCTTTACTGGGTTTTTTTCCTGCGTGCTTCATGCATTTTTTCTGTAATTATTGGACTTAAATTTCCAGTGGTAGCTGCATTGCATATGTTTTCCCAATTTTTTCTCATTTTAAATGAAATAGGGGGAAATTATTTCATACAGTCTTTGCATATAGGGTCTAAGAAATGGTAGTGAAAACACCAAGTTTATTTCCAGCTATCTAATAAGCAATGTGTTAAGTAGTGGTTAGAAACAGGATTTCTGAATGAGTCTCCTACAAGTGTCTTTACATGAGCATTTTTAATTAATTTTCCTACCAAAGGGAAGTTTAATCTTATATCCAACTTTATTACATTGACATTTTGGATCCATGAGTGTTGCTTGTTTGAGTGACGTAGGAACAGTTGATACAGAGTCTGGTGAAAGAAACCGATTATATAATTATTTTGAGTGGGTTTGCACGTGATGATGGTTTTCATTGTTTAATATTAAAAATTGGAGAATACTCATCAGTAGTAATTATGAAATACATTAAAATTTGTGTTTTCTGTAATGGATGTTTTAAGCCTTCCGTGCTCTTAGTTGCACGTAGGAAGCACACAACGTTATCACAGTATGTTGTGCTTGTAACTGCTGATGTTTCAAGAGAGGAAAGACCTTCTAAAAAATAAAGTGCATTGCAATTATTTATTTACGTGAGGTGGGGTACACATCTCCGAAGGAAGCCAACTTAAGTACCGCGCTTCCGAAGACTGGGTTATTTCCCAGCAGCCGTGCTGGTGGGGATTATGTGGGTGAAGAGCTTTCTGCTCTCAGAGGGACAAGTTTCTGGGTCATCTTGCGGAGCGGATGGCCTTACATAAGAAGAAAGCCCTGGTGTAATCATGCGCTGCTGAGCTGGCACCCGGAGGGACCAGACAATGGAAGCTCTTCACGTGGTTGCCATGAGAAAGCTGACGTGGGACCGTGGTGGCTGTTAATAGCACGCCGGAATCCATTAAGCGGATGTTGTAAAAGTAACTGAATTAATTAGACTATCGCCTAGTGTGTTTATGTAAGGTTTGCACTGATGTAGCTGTATGGTAAGTCCTCAGCTTGCTTATCTGCAGTTTTCCTGGTAAAGAGCCCTTGTCAATTAAGAAGCATTCAGCTCGGACAGCGTCACTAGCCCTGCTGTGGGAAGGGCTACAGAAATGGGAAAGAGACTTTGCTTTGACAGAATGACAGTAGTAATGTTTAAAGTCAGCTCAAAATTGTTAGCGGGGTGGGGGTTTTTTAATGCTTGTGTTCAATTTTTGAGCTTCAGTTTCTGACTGAGGGGCATATTTTAGAATAACTTCTTGACTTCTTTTTTTTTTTTTTTTTTCAAGTGTGACATAGAGGGATCTGCACCAAACGTAACCCTCACTTTGAACCTCCCGAGTAATGGTCCTCCACTCCAGGACATCGTGGTCCATCATTGCGTGACTTCCATTGACCCTGCTATGCTGATGTCCAGTAGTGCCGAGCCACTGGATGATTCTGTGTATAACGGACCTTACAAATTTCCTTTCGTTCCTCCTTCAGATTCATTCAACTTGTGCTATTACACTTCCCAGGTAACAACATCCCCAACCCTCATTATTTCCCAGTCTTCAAAGGGGAGTAAAAATACCTTTGGTGTTGAACGTGTCTGAATGAATTTCACTCCAATACAAATGGGTAGAGTGGGGTTTTTTTATAATAAGCTGCTTGGAAGGTGCTTTAGGACTTGAGTCACCTGAGTCACATTCAGGAGGTGCCGGTACCTTTGACTGTTTGGCGTGACTTTTCTTGCTTTAGAGGAACCACTTAGATGCCTGAATTAGACAAAATCAATCCCAGCTGAAATGTCAAGTGCACGTATTGCAAATCTGCGCATCACAACAAGCCTGAAGAGTTTGGCACAGTCGGCAGTCGATATGTGCTTGTTATTTTTTAAAGTACTTTAGCAATGAAAACAGTATATAACAGATCTTATGACAATGATGTTAATTTACCTTGAGAATTAATATAGTTTTTTCCAGGTTCCTGTTCCACCAATTTTGGGATGTTATCAACTCATTGAAGAGGGATCACAGTTAAAAATAACAGTTAACTTAAAGCTTCACGAAAGCATAAAGAATTCTTTTGAGTACTGTGAAGCTCGTATACCTTTTTTCAACAGGTAAGAATAAAGAAATCCTAAATAACTTTTTTCCATTTCTCTGTGATCTTCCTGAAATGAACCTGTCAGGAGTCAGTGTAACAGATTATCCTTCATCAAAGTACTACTGGTCGACACTGGCCTTGCAAATGTTGAGAAGCCACCTTGGAATTCTTGTAATTTCCAAAATACAGAGCTGTACAAAATATTTGGTTACATTCAGAATACTTCTGTTGCACATCCTGTTTTCCTGTGCTGTTTTTTCACGTGAAGCACTGCCAAAATCTTCCAGGTGGATTAAGTCTCAAGATCACTTCCAACCCAGGGCTACCTGTTCTTTAAGACTGCTAATCCTAGCTACAGATCAGCTTATCAAAAATATAGTTATTTAAAATTAAAACGATAGTTTTCATTTAAGCCTCTCTGCCAACTGCCATGACTATGCTGTCACATAATTACCGTGAAAATTTGAAGATGAAATGATAGAAAGTTGCCAATGCTGATGATAGTGTTAGTAAAACGCTATCGGTGAACTAGAGACAGTGAAATATCAACAGCTCTTTTATGATTACTAGGTTGAGACCGCAGTGATTTTCTCCTGCTCTGTAATTTCTTTACATAAATTAGCGGTGTGCTCAGGTCGTTGTGATTTGTCTGTGTGCACACAGATGATGCCTTTCAGCTTTTTGTTGCTTTCTTTAACAAAATGGATGTTAACAAATACTGAATGACACTAATTCCAATGTCTTTATTTCTCCTCTGTCGCATACTGCAGGGGCCCAATCGCTCAATTTCAGTACAAAGTTAGCTATGGCCAACTGGATTTGTCACGAGAGAAGAGCCTTCTGGTTTGGGTCATTGGTAAGCGGAATACCCCTGTACGCTCTTAATTCCTCCCCAGCCAGTTTTGTGTGGTGTAGGCACAGCCGTATTATTTCTTATAGATGCTCTTTCTGGCTTTAGGACAGAAGTTCCCAAAATCTTTGGAAGTTTCACTGACAGGAACCGTATCTTTTGGCACTGCAGGCAAAGAGCACCCAACGGATTATGTTTGCACAGGGAGCACTGCTTATGTAAAAGTAAGTCATGGGCTCTGTGAAAATGGGGCTTAGTCATCTTTTTATTAATTACCTTAAATTGGTTATGAAGATATGTTGATCTTAAATCAGACATACTTATTAGCCTCTTTGTTTTCAGCGTGGAGTTTTCTTGCTTACAGGATTTGACATCCCATCGTTTTGGAGTAAGTTTGCACGCCAAAAGCATGTAGCACAGATTGCCAGTATTGGCACAGCGAGCATGAAAATACACATTTGATCATGTTTTCCCTCTTTTTTTATAGCTGTATTTTAGGATTCCAGACTTTACGCTTACGGGATGTTACGTAGACCAGCATTCTGTTCAGATCTTTGTACCAGGAAAACCCAAATTTACTGCATGTGAGTTGCTAAAGATGTCATTTGTTTAACTGAAACTGTGTATTGGTGTTATGAACTAGATGACAGTGACTAAAATTACGTAGCTAAAGTTGGACAAACCTTTTTCCTTGTTTGTTTGAGACGTCCCAGAAATTTTGTTCCCTGGTTTGTCCAGTCTCTCTCTTGGTCTCTCTCCCCTTCACCCTGTGATGATTTTATTATGCTCTGAATAATGGCAGAACTTTTACTGGGGAGGCCGAGAATGCCTCACTGTGTCCCGGCCCCTTGTTTAGGACACTTACCAGAAACGTAATACATGGATCAGACATACCCAGGTACAGAACTCGGCTCCTGAACGCAGGGTGAGACCGTTGCTGTGCCATTGCACCAATGCTGAATCCATGTGGCAGAAACCAAATCTGCTTATTCGTGAGTTAACACATGGGTAATTTCCAAGTCTGCACCAAAAATACATTATTGGGAATGCAAGTAAGCTCTCTTCAGCTCTGAGCAGTATTAAAAGAAGCATTTTTATTTGTAGCTGTTTACCCGTTGCAGCATCTGTGAATCATGTCAGCAGAAGCCTGTAAATGCCTTTTGAAAACTGTGACCTGCACTGTTCATTTTATCATAGGTCACATTCAGTCCTAAACTATAACACGAAACAGCAACATTTTCACGTGGTATGTTTTATATCAAGTATGCAGTTTATATTCATTTAATAAAATTCCAAGTCATCCACCTGCTTTTGACTTAACCTGTTAGAATTTTAAGCTCATGACTGATACATTAGTAAAGGTAATTGAAGATGAGACTTTAAATGTTTCATTATCAGAAACAATTTTCAAATACTAATAAGAGTCTTACAGTTTAAAGAGGCCATTATACCTTTTCTGTAAACTGATAAGGATGGATTAATAGTCTCTTAATTTGGATGAAGGAATGTCTGATTGTAAGACACTCCGTAATGCTTGTTTTTCTTGCTTTTTTTTTTAATTTTTTTAGCCCGGGAACTGATTTCTTCAGAATACTACATCTGGAATTCCAAAGCACCAGCGCCTGTGGTGTACAAGACCTTACTTGACTGATTTGGTTGTGAATTCTTTTTGTATTTAAACAAAGCAGACACTTGATAAGAGTAATGTCATGATACAGTGAAAATAAATATTCTCCGGCTCTTGCATTTCGTATGTTTGCTTAAAGAATTCTGGTGAGTAGAAACAGAAGAGCTCGCTTCTCTTGAAAACATAAGTTAGTTTTGTTTAGTCCTGGATAATAGCTTAGAGAGGACAATTTGGAATGTACTTTCCGTGGCTATTTTTACTTTCTCTTCCAACATTAACTGGTACAAGATAAGTACTTCGTGATACAGACTGATCCTTGGGCATGTCTTCCAGGAGTACTTCCAGTTGTTTCACTGGTTTTGTAAACCAGAGAGCTCATGGGACATGAAAGCTTTCTTATTCCTGAACTGAAGTCACAACAGTCTGATTAGATTCCAGATTAACAGGACAGTTGAAAACAAGAGTTCTGTTATTTTCACTAGATGTGTACAGAACACATACGAGTCAATAAGTTACAAGAATTTTAAGAGAGAGAGCGTGGCATGAGTGGCACTTCTAAAAGTCGGGACGTGTGTTGTTTGCCTCTGTCAGCAGAAGTGGTGAGTTGCCTTTGGTACGTGCCTGTGAGCTGTGTTGCTCTGAAAGCCAGCGCGAGTGAGGATCCAGAGGTGCGAACTTGGTTTTTAAAATCGCAAGACTCGCTCTGAGCAGGCAAAACCAGCCAAGTTTGCTGGAGGTTCCAGAAAACATCACCGAGTCATTTTCCCTGGAAAAGTAAGCAGAAAAGGAGTCTAAGTTTAGAGACCTCTAATTCTGAGAAGAAAATTGGTATCTGCAGGAACCCAGGAAATGGACTGTAAGAGAGTTATCAGGGAATGAGCAACTTCTGAAAGGCTGGTGAAAAACTGAGAGAACCTGGAGAGCAGCACAAAAGAAGAGAAGAATGCTGTTTAATAACCGAGCATGCAGGCTGCTGCTGCCATACCTCTTGTTTGGCTGTATGCTGTGTGATAAATGAGATTAGCGATTAAGTAAGGAGAAAAGTTGTAAGATAACAATTTAACATAAATGCTTAGGTTGAGGTAGTAATCTAATTGGTTGGTAAAATGTTCTAAAGGGTGGAGTAATTCATGTCAAACGTGCTGTTCAGCTGAAACTGATACACAAACTTACAAAACAGAGCCATGCTATGACCCACGGGTCGTGTGTCCATTTTCATTACCAGGCAAAAAGGCAAATTAATGGTTTTTGCCGAGAATCCAGCCCCTACCTGCTACAGTCGTCCACACGCTGTGACACTGCAACATGAGTGGGGAGAGGGGGTCTCTGCTGGAAGGGTTTAGATCGTGTTCTGTAGGCTGGGCACCCAGCACAGGATTTAAGTGTGCTGGTGTTTACTTTCCACCTACCCCTGAGAAAGATTGGAACCGCCTGTTCTGTGTAGCGGTGCCGTGGTGGAATGGCTTTTCTTCATGGCAATTCCCCAAGAAATGCTGTGAAAAAGCGTGTCTGTCAAAATTCATAGCTCGTTTGAAGAGAATCCCCTTGCACTTCATAGCAGGATGTCCTTCCCAAATTCTGCTTCTTTTTGTTTCTCTCTTGTCTGTCTCTTGAGTCTCTCAGGGTTAGGAGAGCTGCAGTTCTTGGGAATGGAGAGCTGCTACTTTAGATTATTTTGTGCACATGTCAGTACGAGTTTGGATGGGGGGAAGATGTGAGTGATTTTTCTCTTCTAGCCCTGAGCAGTTTTCTACAACTTCATGCAAGCCATCATCTGTTTTGATTTATTATAAGGATTTGCTCCATAAATCTCTGGATTGTAACTCGCATGCTCTTGCTGCAGTGCTCTGCCCCTGCTCAGGGACAGCTCTATAGTAAGAGATATGGGGGAAAGAGGCTGTATCTGCCCATCTTAAAAGTGTGGCTGAGGTCTCTCTGTCAAACTTGGGTATGCAGCATGCCCTGTTTTTTGGAAAGCACCCACGAACAAGTCAGCAAAAGGATCAGGTTAACCTGGCCTTAATCCAACAGTTTTGTGAGACACCCATGCCAGTGGAGAAGTCAAGTGAAGCCTTTCTCTTGGCTCAAAGGATGGCTGTGCTTGTCCTTTGGGAAAGAGAAGGGACCATTCTCATGGGTGTTTAGTAAATCTTGGTAAGTAGTAAACTAGTAAAGTAAGCTTATTAGTATAGTAAACTTGGTAAGCATAATAAGCTAGATGACTACTTGGTAGTCAGGTCTATCAGGACTGAAGTACCTTTAGGTACTTTGCAGAACCAAAGGCATGGAGAGAAACAAGTGATTCGTGTAGAGGTTTCAGGTGCCTCTGCTGGGCAGAAAATGGGGATGCTGGGAAGGTGACACTGGAACCTGGAGTTCAAGGAGTTACAAATGACTAAACTCTTCTGGGCATCCCTGGTAGTTCTCGAAACCATTTCGCTGTTTACCTGCTCTCACCATTTTTCCAGTTATAAGAGGGAGAAAGAACAGTTAAAAAACTAATTCGGGAAGATATGATTGAGACCTCACACGAACCGTGGACTCCATGGCAGAGGTGGTATCTAACAGTAGTTCTGGTGGGCTCTGAAGGTGATTAAGCCCTGTGTCAGTGGTATTCCTTTAGCTCTTAAAAAAATCAACAGTTTTTTAATACAGCAGTTTCTTTAAAAATACTCCTGTGTTAAAGGGAAAAAAAGAATTCTCTTTCGATAAAGCATTGTTTCTTCTGTAAGAGCGCTTGTTGCTTGGAGTGCTTACATGTAGAATATTGTCACAGGTGTAGACATGAGGTCTCTGCAGAAAGCTTTGCACAAAGACTTTCCAAAGAGGTGGCCAAAGGCTTCTCCACACTTAGTATTGCATTTCAGAAGGCTAGAAGAGAAATAACGTGGAAATAATTGAAAAGAGTAAACATAAGGACTTGATGGTTTGAATGTCTTGGGAAAAAAACCACATAAAATAACTTTTTTTTAAAAAGTAGATGTTCCAGCGCAAGGAGGTGCGAAGGTGTGGCTGTGAGAACAGATGCTGTTGACACAGGTTGAGAGGAAAAGGGGACCAAGGAGTGTCAAGAAGATCTCGTATGTGGCCAGAAGGACCTGAGCAATCACTGAACTCACAGGGAGCAAAAATGCAGGAGATGTACCTGACACCAGTGTGATTCTCACCAACCCACATGGCCCCATTTCTAGAAGAACGTCCGGATCCCGAAGCTTCTGAGCTTCTCACCAAAATGTCCCTTGAACTGCACCCCTACCTGCTTGCTTCCCACAGGGCAGCCTGCCTCTTCTCCAAGTGGAGTGTCGAGGGGACTGTACTGAGGTGCCACAGTGAGGAGATGGATCTCTTCAGGGGCCTAATGTGCATTTCTCCCACTCCAAATCCTGAATTGTACCAGAAGCAAGAGAGCACCAGGACACCCACCTTTCCTTGACCGGTAACTACGAGTGGAGAACAGCTTCCTGGGCCCACAGGAACACCTTCCCACCATGGCCACTTATCTCCTGAGCTTGCTAGTCATTGTGGAAGAGAGTCAACACCATCCCCAGTGTCCATATGTGAGACGTGGCCCCCCCCAGATTCACAGCGCCTGTTTCTCTCGCTGCAGCAGGGAATTAGTCCACCTAACACAGTTTGTTATTATCAAATAGTTACCACTAGTCAGTCATTTGGTGCTTTAAAGGTGCCTTTAAAAGTCCCTGCCAACCCCAACCATTCTATGATTTTGTTCTATGACTGTGTCAGTTCAAGTACCCTGGAGTAAGTGGCTACTTTTTCTACATAATTTAGCACTTCCCTCCTCGACGTTTTTATCCTGCTTTTATTAGCATTAACCACTTTATTTTTTGACAAGTAAACATTGAAATAACAAGTCATTAAACTTTCAATGCCAGTTGTCCTCTATTTATTCATGCTATCCTAGAAATTTGTCACACTTTGTCCTATTTGTACAAGCCCCGTGGAGTTGAAAGTCATAGCAGAGCTTGTGAGTAAGTCCGTGTTTGCCCTTTGCTAATTTTGCTATCTCCTTCACCACCACCTTATTCTCTCATTCCTTAGAGGATGGCAACACTTTAGAAAATACCCACTCCTCTGGGCAGCCTTGGCTCTTGGACTTACTTGCTCACAGGCTCCCACTTACCAATTTTCTGAACATACTGAAATTTGTTCTTTCCCATGGCTGGAGTTCTCCAAGCTTTATGTTGCTGTCTCCATCTCCCACATTGTGTTTTGCTGTCCCATCATCCATTGGCTCCTCGTAGTTCACACTGGGATCTGAACCTGGACCACGTTGTATCCACAGGAAGAATTTAGTGAATAACACAAAAATACAAGGTATTACCAACAGCCTTTTTTAGGGTGGAGAAAACCAAGACCACCCAAAGCTGTGTCCACCCCGAAAGTACCGTGGCAGGAAATCCCTGCAGCCTTCAATCCTGGAGGAGCCATTAGATGAGGTTTGTGGATTCCACTTTGGGAAGTGCAAGCTCACTTGAGAAAGTTGCTACAGCACCGTATGGCCGTCAGTGGGAATCCCACAGGGGCACCTTGGGGTTGTTCCTAAGCTCTGTTCCTCTCATGCCACCCCAAGTTATTTAGGTGCAGGGAACAGAGAGTTTTTAACCCAGTCTGACTCCCATTGACACCGATGCTAAAAATTCCTTGGGCACGACCCTGTACGGACCCAGCAAAGGCTGCTTGGATAGATGGATCTCCTCAATGACCTAAAATTTTCCTTCATTTTTTCCACAACTCTCATTTTGCCCTTTGATGCACCGATCTGCCAGGTTTTGCAGGAATAAGGTGACAATCCATGCAGGGGAGCAGGATGTCCTCAAACCATGAATTGTCTCTCTTGTGAGCAGACTGGCAATAAAGCCGCTGGCTCTTTCCACCCACACTCAGATCCAAAGAACCAGAGGTTCGTTGATTCCTGCAGCCCTCCAAGAGACAGGAAAACTAGCAGCATGCTTCCAAGAGGTTTTCAGGAGAAGCCAGTATCCTTTGAACTTGAGCGCTGGTCCCTAAGGGGCTGCTGCGTGTGCGGGATGTCTGGAGGGACAGGAGTTCCACCAGTCCATCTCAAGTCAATGGGGCCAGAGAGGAGCTGGAAAACAGAGGAGCTGTGCTTCTCCCAGGGCAAGGGATGTCCCACTGTGCCCCAGATCTCACTTCACTGGCCGCAAAGGGGCTGCAGGGCTCTCCCAAAAGGCTTTCCCATCCAAGGTGTACCCCTTTGCCTCAATGGCTCATCCTTAATAATTAAGCCAAATACGGACAGGGAGGTGGCAACTCTCATGAAGGTGGTTTTTTCCCAAGGATTCATAACCTACAATGCAGCTAAAAATCAGACATTTTAAGGCAAAGGCCTGCCCCCATTTCCTCTTCTTGATTTCATGGATCCTTCTCGAAACCTGGCTGAGCTCTAGATAATTTCTTGAGAACCTGATGGGCCCCTCAGCTCAAGAGAGACAGGGAACTGCTGGAGAAAGCCCAGCCCAGCCACAGAGATGATGGAGGGATGGAACATCTCCCTCATGAGGAGAGGCTGAAGGAGTTGGGTCTCTTTAGCTTGGAGAAGAGGAGGCTGAGGGGTGACCTCATTAGTGTTTATAAATACATCAAGGGGGAGTGTCAGGAGGACGGAGCCAGGCTCTTCTCAGCAACATCCAATGACAGGACAAGGGGCAATGGGTACAAGCTGGAACATAAGAGGTTCCACAAAAATATTAGGAAAAACTTTTTCCCTGTGAGGGTGACAGAGCCCTGGCACAGGCTGCCCAGGGAGGTTGTGGAGTCTCCTTCTCTGGAGACTTTCAAAACCCACCTGGATGCATTCTTCTGTGATCTACTGTAGGTGATCCTGCTCTGGCAGGGGGGCTGGACTAGATGATTTTTTGAGTTGCCTTCCAAGCCCTGACATTCTATGATTCTGGGATTCTGTGATCTGTAGCGACACGTAACAGCACAGAAATAAACCCAATCCATTTTCTTCCCAATGAGATCAGCTGGTCACTTTTGATTTTCTCTAGAAACCTATCTCTTCAGGATCTATTTTTCCTCTTTCTTTCCCCTTTTTTCTTTTTTCCTTTTTTTTCCTTTTTTTTTCTCTGTTCCTTTTTTTCTTTTTTTACCTTTTTTTTTCTTTTTATTCTTTTTTTTTTTTTGAAGTCAAAGTCTGTTTCCCGTTTGGTAGGTGACCTGTTTAATGTTTTCCCTGTGTCTGGGAACTCCTTAGTGTAATTAGCGACCTTTGAACTCCACAACTAATCCTGAGCTATTTTGTATTCCTTACTCATCTTTAAGGCTGGACCTTTCTTTTCTTTTGAGTTCGCTGCCACAATTAAAGAAGAAACAGCTGCATTTCAAAGGGATTCCAATTCCAGAAGCTTAATCGTGATTGACATGTTCTTATTCTAAGCTATAAGAAACTCTAAGAGTCCTTTCTTGGGTTAAAACTTCAATCATTTTCTAAAAAATTATCTCAATATGGATTTTATTCATTTTCTTTGATAACCATTCTTTGCGATTTTTTTAACTTGAAAGATGCTTTGAGTTTGCGATGAATATGAACTGCGCCCACCGAAAGAATGAATGGTGTGTCAGGCGCAGGCTAGATGCAGAAGTGACTAAATTCCATTTATTGTCAAAATCTGATTATGAAACCTGACGTCCACCATGTAGCTTGACATCCTTCTATACACCCAAAAGGTAGGAGAGGTGGAAGCGCTTGAAGATGAACCCCAGGAAGGCTGGGGAGAGAGATGGCAGAGAGCATTCTCCAGCAATCTGCATTTTTGTCAGCTGTTTTGCCCAGTTTTTATAGAACAGATTAAAAAGCCGTTGCCTTCCAGCCCTGGAAGAGCCCTTCTTCTCTCTTCAAGAAATGAATTCTCCACGAAAAGTCGCAGCAAAAAGCAACTGCCATGAAACACAGATAATTCTTACGGCTTAAAATCATTGCCACAACCGCACAACAAACCCTGAACAAGGCTGCGGAGCTTAAATCTCTTCCGAGGGCTGATCCTAGAAAATGATGGCAGCCTGTTGGGTCCCGTTATTTAATTATCTCCGTCTCACTTACATTCGAATTCAGCGTGACCTCTGAAAGACGGGCTATAAAAGGTACCAAAAAAAAAAAGAAAAAAAGAAAAAAAGAAAAAAAGAAAAGAAAGAAAAAAGAAAAGAAAAAAAAGAAAAAAGCTTGAAAATCTGTTTATGGGCGTGTGTTTGCACAGATCCACACACATGGTGGGCACACACTGATCTTTGGGCATCGCTTCCAGCCTCTGGTACAAACCTGTGCGGAATGATCCCAAAGAACCCCGGGTAACGCAAAAGTCGAGACCTGGTCTTTCTAAGACAAAGGTCAAATAAAAGACAAAAAAAAAGGATGTTAATAAACAGCCCTCCGGTTTAAAGGGACCTTTTTTTTTTTTTTAAGGATTACATCTTAAATTCCAACAAATCAGATTTAGGAGTTACTGAAAGTGAAATTGATCTATCCCTCAGCCAAACTTTGCAATACTTTCCTGTTCTGACATCATTTAGATAGTTAGCTGTATTATCAGATTAAAAACCATTGTACAGGGCCGCTGAAAGGAAAAGGAGCCAAAAAGCTAAACACCGCCTGAATTCTGAACCTTTTAACCTGGCTGAAGTACGTTGGTCCCTGTTATGCAAATACCTTCAATCCTCTGCTAAGTTCAGTGGAAATAATTTTCTTGAATGACAGGTTTATTCAGCAAGGATTCAGTTGGCGATTAATCCCCCTTTGATCTAAGGTATTTCACTTAACTACCAGTTACCTCGTCCTGACAAAGTGCAACCGAGATTAGGGAGATCACTAGAACACGACCAGGGTGTGCGTTTATTCTCCCCAACCGTTCAAAGCGAAGGGCCAAGAATGCAATCTATTTTCAGTATTTGAAGATGGAAAGTCCTGTCTCCTAAGTTAGAAAGTCAATTGAATACCAAATGGTGTTTGGTCCTGACGGAACGGGACAAACAGCAGAAACGTCGGCTTCACAACCAAGATATTCCCACTAAGGGTGATTTTTGCTATGCCCTACCCCAGGCCCTGCTTCGCAGCCAGGTTTTTCCTCGCTCTCACAAAGCTGCCTCTTTATTTCAGATTAGCACGTGGCACGTGGAAAAGATCTCTGCTTTTGAAAAAGATTTTCCACTTTTAATCTGTTCAGTATTATTCCTTGGGATTCACCTGACGTTTTGCTAAAAAATCTCTTTTCTACTTCTCCAGCGAGTACAGTCCCGGTGCAACATTTTTGCGCCAAAACTTGTTCATGAAGGAAAATACATCATGGCAGATTAGAAAAATCGTTCGCTAAAAATAAAAAAAAAAATCAGGCAGCTGATCTGTGGCTGTCTGACATCTGAAATAATTTTTTTTTTCTTTTGCTTACTCATTCGCCGCTATGTTGTCTTTTTGCTGAATTATGACATCATTTTGCAGAAGTGTAAACTGCGAACACGCTGCAGTGACCCAGACGGCACTACGGGAGCGCGGTCCTGATCCGGGGCTTAGCTGGGTCAGCCCGTGAGAAGCTGATTACAGGATTGGGCATAAAGCTGTATTTTCTTATTGCAAGCGGAAAGGCGGAACAATATCGTTTGTGGGATCCTTTTTTTGGTTTTCACTCTAAATGCTCTGATTTTAGGGGGGAGTGTTTGTAGGTAAATACGCCTGAGAGAGGGGAAAAAAACCCATTTTATTCTGCTTTTAGGAGTTTACCCATCCTGAGATATTAGGCAGCTACTTAAATTCCTTGTCCGTAGTATCTGTTAAAATCAACCTCCCAAAGCGAAGCCATGTACACATGTCCTTGCAGAATCAGGGCTGTTATTTGAGTGTTTCTATCTTCCACAGGCAACCTTTAAACCATGCTTCAGACACGTTGTTGGGTTTTTTGATTCCCTTCTGCATTTTTAAAAAGCAGCTTCTCAGGGTGAGTATCTTGCATGTGGAGGGGCTGTTTGTATCCCGCGGTCCCCCCAGCCTCGTTGCGTCCCCTTCTCATTTACTCCCATTGCCAAGGAAAATTTCCCAAGCGTTTCCTTGTGTGACTCCTCGCCCGCAAAATCCCCCCAAAGGCTCATCGAAGGCCCCCATCACACTTGATCAGGTCAATAATACACAAACTAAGAAGGATTTGCACTAGAGACAGTAACAGCTTCTTAAGAGCCATTACAGTGTAGTGGGTTTAAGAAAGAAATCCCTTTTAAGAAATGCCAAAATCTGGAGAAACGTGATAGTCTGTAAGGCTTTAGGGTCTTCCTGGTAAATATTATGTTACATGTGCTTGCGATTCAGTAAAAATAAAAAGGGAAGATTTTGAAATAATTTCTGTATTTGCTATGTCGGCTATATGAACTCCACAGCGAGTCAGTGAGGGAGAGAAATTAAGCTTTGAAAACCAGCCCAAACTGTTGTCTGCCTAATGTTCTAACAAATACAACACAGTGACCACAAACAATCAAAGCAAAGCCCCGCGAGCCCCATGCTGGTCTTTGTACTGCCTCCCTGGTGATAGATAACTGATGACTCGATTTAGCTAATGTCTACGTTAAATTATTTAGGAAGGTTGGGTTGTATTTATATGAGACAGAGAAAATGCCCCAACTGCACCACTTGTGTTTTAAGCAAAACAAAAAATGTGGAGGGGACGTTCCTCGCCGTGGTTGTGTGAGTCCGCGTTCGTGGATGTACAAACAATATCTACATGTAGAATCATGAAACCATTGGAATCATAGAATCATGTATGCACAGTATATACATATATAAGCATATAGTATAAATAAAATAAGAAATATCTTAAAGCAAAATATCTGAATGACATTTCTCAGTTTTGTTGGCTGGTTTTTCCCAAATCAAGCCATAACAAACTTTCATCAAATACTTTACATATAGGACGATATACTATCCTGATTACATTAAAAGCTATTTCCTAATTAATCACAGTAATCTGTTGCTTGATTTCTTAAGAAGCGGGTGCTTTTACAAAAACAGACAGCTTCTCCACCATCTGCAGCGTGCGGATAATTTCTCTTTTCAGCCCGCAGCACCATTTCTAGAGGACAAAAACCTTAAACCACGGCATAGAACAGTTTCAAGCCTAATGTACAATAGGTAAACTCCCTAATTTCAATAAAGGGCAGGGATATATTAATAAAGGAAGAACTTGACTTCAGCGATGCTGCAGTTTTCATGGGGAAAGACCATCTTCTTCAAAGGCCTTTTCTGCCCCCCGGTGGTGACACCAACCCGGCGCTCCAGCTGCAAACCCCAGCCTTGCAGGAAGGGAAGGATGCTTTCTCGTTTATTTATGGTCCTTATACAAGTCGTGTGGGTTATCCAGCAGGTCACCGGTACAACTGGTTTGCTGCACCCTCATATCATGCGAGCACTGCAAACTCTTTTGCTCTGCTGCCTTGGGTTCAGCCATCCTGGTCTTCACCTTTTTTATTTTATTCTTTCATTTGTTACTCTTCTAGTTCGATGTTTCCTTGGAGTCTGGCTAGGGGGTAGTTTAATTTGGGGGCTGGAAGAGGGCTGGGAATGACTTTGCTGCCCAAGTTTGGCCTTTGCAATTATTTAGGCTCATTCTCAGTTTAATGCTGCAGTAGGTCCCATCCCCACCGAGCACAGAATAGACCCACCTTCAGCCCAGCCACCACGGCTCTCCAGGATGCTCCAGGTGAGTAAAGGTACATCCTGCTGGGAAAACCTCTGATGACTACAACAAGCTGTGCAAAGCTTTGAAATGGGCTCAGAATTGTATTCTCAAAGTGATATGAAAACACTTTGCCACTTGAAGGACTTCCAGTTTTGAGATGCCACAGCGGTGGGAGCACAATATGATGCACATTTCACCCCTCAACTCATTAAAAATGCAATAGCAAGCATGCACTATGATTTTGTTTCCCTTTATCTACTTCAAGGCAGAAAAAGTGCCCATACTTAACTCTGAGCTTAACTGAAAGACAGCAGAAACTTGGTCTGACTCCAGTTGATATCGTTGTATTTAGTGGTACCGGCAAGTGAGCCGAGACTGCAGACTAAGCAATTAGTACAATGCTTCACATTGCTAAAATAGTCACAGTTGGCCTCGAGCTGCATAAAGAACAAGCAGCATGGAGCGATGCCAATCCCTTCCCACAAAATCACTTTTTGAATTGCTGCACTCCCGATCCTTGCTCTAATGCATCGATTAGACTTCTCAATCTCAGTTTTATTTGCCCAAGGAGCAGGCTGGAGAATAACCGGAGCCAGATGAAGGGAGTTTTATTGTCCAACCGATTTGAGAAGAGAATTGGGGGCTATCGCCAGGGGAATAAGTCATCTCTAGACATTTCTTCACCTTCTCAACAGGTGCACGTATCTGTTTCTGCAGCCGAAGGGAGCCGCTTTCCTACATGAAACCGTAGATCCGCAGGCAAGCTCCTGGTGGCACTTCTAATTCAATTAACTTACTCACTGGAACTACTGGAGAAACTAAATATGACGAGAACAAGAGGGGAAGCTGGGCCAAGTTAATAGGACGAGATCCTTTTACAGGCTGGCCAGCAATCCTGATCAGCAGCCCTGAAAAGCAAATTGGAACAAGCAAATTGCTGTTGAAAAATTCTTTCAGCACTCAGCTGTTGCTACTCAGCCGGTCATTGCTGGGAGTCAGAGGCTGAAAAATCCCGGGCTGATGCTGACAATGGAGGCATTATTATGTCAAACATTTACATTTTATTTATTGAAGTGTTAGAGGTAGATTAGTCTCATCTTCAACTGCTCTGGATGGGCTGCACCGTCCTGAGGGAAGACTAGCAGAAACAAGCATTTTATTGTGGGGGGAAAAAAGAGTAAATCAAATTTCCCACTCCCAGCTTAATGAAAAGAAACTCAGGTTTTGAAGATTACACTCAAGAGAAAGCTTTCATCACCCAGGACTCCTTCTTTTTAGAAAAAAGCATAGTACAGGGTTTTTTTCCTGATTCCAGATCAAGTTGCCTTGAAAAATAATGTCATTTTATGCATATGGCTGACTTGACATGTGCTTTATGCAAAAGTCTTGCTGCTTGCCTTCGTGGAGACCAGGATACAGAGCAAACAATCCATTCAAAGTGTCCAATCAAAGCTTTATACAGATCCAAACTAGTGTGTGGGTATTGTTTAAGTGGTTGTGTAATTGAATCTAGTGATCATGTATGCATGGGATACTTGTTAGCTTGTAAAATGAGTAATTGCACGTTCATAGCTGCAATTTCCACTGAACCTTTTGACTTTAAATAAGCAGTGGAGAAGGAGGGGAAGCTGAGCTGGAGGAGGAGGGACAAGTAGCAAACCACATGCACATCATGAAACATCCTTCTTCTGACTTATGTCCTGGATTTTATAGACGCATCTGTCGAATAAAATGTTGGGAGAAAGAACAGAGGCACCATCTCTGGGAGCCTGATGTAAAAGCTGCTCTAGAGGAACAATATCCATTGCCACTCTTCTCCTCAGCTCTTGTGTGACAGAGCACAGAGCAGAGAGCAGGTCTGGTGCTGATGGTTTTTGCAGTAGTGACCTCAAATCCATCTCTGTCCTTGTCAATCATTTGGGAAAGCTAAGCCCCAAATCCTTTTACGCTCTCCTGCTGCTCGTGCCTGCTGGCCCACAGACAGGAGCCAAGGGAGTGCTTGTTCACAGGAAGAGGTTTTTTTGAATTTTTCTGTGGTTTCCTCCTTTTCTTGACACCTAGGTGCAGAGTGGAAGGAAAGACAAGAGAGAGGGCAGCAGCCAGTCCTTGATCCTTGGGTCAGGAGAGTTCTGGCCCCAGTCCCAGGCTCAGCACAGACGCCAGAGGTGGGATTTGGATGTTGGATGCTCTTGGCCAGTGAGGTTGATGAACACCTGCATGTCCAGGCCCTGCCTTTCTCTAGAAAGGTGCGAGCCTTCAGTCCTCTTCTTTCCCAGCAGGGGAAGACACACTTATCCAGTCTGCCTTGGTGTGGAATCAGGGAACTAGGCAGGGGCTGTGGCAACACAGTCATGAATGATAAGAGCATTTTGGGGGTGATCTTTTGCCTCTAGAAGACAGTCCATGGACCACAACATCCGTTCTGCCCCACGCTCCAGAAGCAGCAGGTGAGTAAGTCCCAAAGCAATCCAGCAAGGTGCATCTTGCAGCACACACCTGCACATTCACTCTGGCTCTTCCTTGGCAGCAAAGTCTGGAACAAGCCCTAAGATCTGGAGTGACGGCCAAGGTCCATCCTGACCTCCAAAAGTGCACCAGACTGAATTGCAGTAAGACCACTGTGGCCAGCAAAAGTTACTGCGGAGAGACTTGTGTTCCTACAAGGAGGTATTGCTTTGTTTTCCTTCCAACGGCTCAAAACTGGCATAAAACATCCTTTCTGTCACTTCCCTTCCACGTTCCCTCTTCTTCTCCTGTGTCTGGGTGATGGTGCAGCCCCAAAGCAAGGGCCAGCTTTGCTTTATGCCTTGCACAATGCTACCAGCAAGTTTCACAAAAGCACAACCCAAACAACCTGTTCAAGTGAAAATCTACAGGAGCTCCTGTCAGTGTCCTGCTAAATCATATTCTGCAGTGAAACTTGAAGCGTCACCGTGCACTAAGGAAGGATGGAGAGGAAAGTCGTACACTGGTTTTCTTTTGCAAAAGCATGATCATGTATAGAAGGCACTGTTCAACCCATTTTAGATGGGATTAGCAATAAATCTTTATTTATCCCCAGAGAAGAGATGTAGGATCCCTTTACACACCCTTGTAAGCCTAAAGCAACCCTAGCAATGTGAATAGTTGGACTACGGACACCTGGTCCAAAGAGTAAGGTCACTGTATTAATTTTTTTGCACCTTTTAAATTCCAGTGACTGTATTTAAAGCATTCAATATTTTCTATCATTTTGGTCTCAACTTATTTTTAGCCTTTTTTTTTCACTGTCAGATGTATTGAAGCTGACATAATTATCACTCTGACTTCCCCAAAGGCATGTATTTACCTACTTGTTAAAAGGTTTTTTCCATGCTGCCATGCTGTTGCTGTGACAAGATGACTTTGAAGGCACAGTAGGTAAAATAATATTGTATATTGCACAGCAACCCCAACAACGAAATGTTAATTTAACCAATAAAGTAACCACATCATAATTATAATAATCACTATTTCTTATCTCTTAACAGGGCTAAAAGTGGAATTCAGATTTGCCACGTAGCGCTTGTCAGCTCAGAAATTACTACACAAATCACTCAAAGCAGTGAAGTTTTTAGCCCAGCTGCCCCTAACTCATGGAAAGAGAAGTGATTCTCTGGAGGAAACCAATGTGGTCTCATAGTTATCATCTTCCTCCTTCAGCTCCCTCCTGCTCCAGCTTCCCATGCCGCTATGATTTTCCTTGTCCATGGATGGGATTCTTGTGTGAATATTCGAGATTCTTCCATCTTAGTACTTCTCTGCTCCATAGTACTAGAGACCAAGTAAACGAGCCTTCTCTAAAGCAACCAAATTCAAGGTATCAACCATGAGGAGCAGGTGAAGGACAACATCATTACCCAGAGAGCAAGGGGAGCTCAGAATTTGGCCAAGGCCAGCTGATTTCACTTCCCTATGCTCTGTGCTGCGCCCGGCTGCTCATCCTCTCCATCCAGACTGGGTGGAGCCTGTGGCTTCCATCTATTTTACAGGTTTTCATCTTCCTTCCATCAAAACTGAGGTTCAAGAGCAGCTCTCCCTCGGGTAGCAAGTCGTCCAGGGGCTGTGCCGGGACGTACTCCTCTGAACAGGTAATTCGAAATCAGCCATAGGATTTCGCTGTCATTCTTTTGTGCTTCTAAACCTCTCTGCTGGCTTTGAAAGTCCTGCCCGGATTCTCATTCACAATGTCACACAAATGAATGGCTGCCAAGTTCTCTTTTAGACTCGGAAACAAGTTGCTGAAAATATAGTAAATCTGTAGCAATGATGGACATTTAGTAAGGCAGAGAGCTTACAGTGGGAAAGAAAGGGAAAGATGGAGAGACTTTTCGTGTTTGTAGGCATGGTGAAGAGATGATATGACAGTGCAGCACAAACTGCTTGCCCTTTTGCTGAGCAGCAAGTTAGAAAAACTGTGGTTCAGCGTAGCTTGAGGGAGGATGAGCTAAAGCTTTACAAGGGTATTAGCAAGTCTTAATCCATGGCTGTTCCCCAAAATGGCAAGGCAGGAGCCATCTCGGGGTGGTTATCCCAGCCCCAGCGAGGAAGAGTCTGGCACTGCAGATCTCACTGCTTGGACCGGCAGCAAAAGGACAGTTGGCCCCAGCCTGGGCCCAGGGTCCCACACGTGGTACGGGGAGACCACAAGCAGGCTTGGGAGGTCCAGGGATTGGGCTGGGCTTGCGAACCGTGTCCAGCTCATGTGAAAGGAGTTCAAATTCCTGCCCTGACAACTCCCAGCTGCGGCAGAGACAGGATGGTCCAGCTGAGCACTAGCTCAGACCCTCAGCAAGGGCAACCTCAAAAGCTGGTGCTGGGAAAGTTCAGCAAACCCTCCTGAGGTGCACAGCAAGACTTTAATGCAAACAGACCTGCACAGGCTGGACTGGAGGCAGCTGCAGGCATCAGACCCCATAGATCTGTCAAGGCAGTGCTAAGCCTGGACTAATATCTGCTCTCCTGCTCCAGGATGTGGCTTTCAGACTGAAGATGCCCGGGGTCCATCCGAAGATGCTCGGGGTCCCACTGTGGTCCAAGGGTGGCTGTTGTCCCCCTGATCCTCCCTGAATCTGTAGGTGATCCCAGGAAGGTCTTGACATCCTCTGCAGAGAGGCTTTATGAGGATAATTATGTTACAGGCTGAGCAGCACTGAGATACTCCAGTACCATGAGGCTGTGTGAGGTCCGAGGACAGATTTTTCCCTTCTCACATTTTATGGGGTGTGGAAATAAAGCCAATCCACATCCCTAGCCGAATCCTCCAGCCAGATGCCAATCTGGCTCCTCACTGTGTTCCTCAAGCTAATATGAACTTGTCAGAGAGGCAATAGCAGAAATATGTGAAGAGGGGACCCTGTTAGCAGAGGTTTAGAATTTTGCTCCACAATTTTTGATGTGAAAATTGGCCGATGACTTTGCAACATACCTTAGGAGTCCCCATTAAAAATCAGCATACCTAACGCTTGCTACAGGCGGGTTTTCAAGAAACGATAATCTTTCAGTTGCCTTAAAAAACAGTGGGAACAGCACTATTTTGGGTAGCACCGTGCAGTAAACCTTGGTAAATAATGGACTGCAATCCTGAAACTGCACTGACCAAATCACCGCACAAGAAAAGAAGCAGCTCTTGGTGAGGCCAGTGGGTGCTGCAAACCAGAGCATGACTAGTCAATATGTCCAGCAAGATGTGACCTATGTTTCCCATGTTTCCCATTGCTGCTTCCAAAGCTGATCATCTTTCTTCTCCTCTGGAGATACCACAGGGGCTGGACACAAGAAAATTGCCCGCAGCGAATCCATCCTTTCCTCTGGCTGATGAGAAAATGCACCAGTAACTCTTTCCTCTGTGTTAAAAGAGAGGGACTTTAAGCCACCTCCACATGCCTCCTTGTCACCCCAGCGCTCCCAAAAGCATTTAACACCAAATCCGCAACACGCATGGCATTTCCCAGGTCTCAGTGGTGAGAAACCTCCATTGTCACTGGCAAATGCCACATTGTACATTCTGGGGACTAATGGTGAGAAAATGGAACAGTGGCTCTTTTTAATTTTCTCATCAGGTTAGAGGCATGTACATGGTAGGGGTTAATTGTCAGAAACTTTAATTGCTACCCTATGACTCCTGCTTCCCTTGTGTGTTAGTGGCACGTAGTCAGGGCTAATAGTGAGAAAATTCGACTGTAGTTCTACCACACTCTCTTCATTAGGCTAATGGAACATTTTCCTCGCATTTTCTCCCTAGGGTAGCTGTAGGAGTGCTACCTTATAATTGTTGCTCTTACTGTAATTGGCAGTAGTAGGAGGATGTATAATCTCATTGTCTTTCCTGTGCGGTGGTAGATTTATTTATGACCTATTGACAATTCCCAGCCAGCAGCTGTAGCGCAGTGAGTGTTGCATTAGCCTTTCCCCCCAGCAAAGGGAAGACTACACAAAGGCTGTTATTAACTGGAAAGAACATGAACCCAAGATGTCCCACAGGACCAAATATTAACATCACTAACTGCAAACAAAGGCGCTGCTGACCCCGAAGGTGCGTTGGTATCATATTCCCAGGGGTAAGACCAACCTTTGTAGAATTGCTTGGTTTCTGGCACGCCTCAACTCACCGCTAAGACACAAATGGTTAAATTCATCTCCAGAGCTGCCTCAGCAAATTAACACCAAAGGTGGACCAGGCTGTCTTCATGCAGATGCCACATTATCTTGCAGCATATTTTGGTGAGAAAATGAGAGTTCAGCAGAGCCCATAAACGATAGGGGATGTTTCAGCCCTATTCAGCAAAGCATAATTTTCAGTTCCTGCTTTGGGATGTTGCTGAACAGGGACGTGAACTTGTTTGGAATGAATAAACCTGATCCTTCCTCCCAAATGTGACCGTTAGGATCCAGAAGATCGCAGGTCACAGCAGCTGCTGCCAGGTTGCTGAAAGGAGCAGCTCTCCCGTGGATCTCACCCTGCGAGTGGCTATTTCCATCCGAGGCCATCAGTGATCTTATTTAAGTCTCTGTGGCCTTCCTATCTAGAAGATGCTGCTCCTCGTGTCTCCAGGTCCAGAGGATGGCTCTTTGTGTTTATTCGCAGACCAGCGTTTTCATAGCAGCAGCCTCAGACTTTCAAAAAAGCTGGGATCGGCGCAAGCCGTGAAGCTCTCCAGGCTGGAGGAGCCTCCTCCCGCAACAGCCTATGGGTAGGTGCTTACCCAGCAAGGCCAAAAGAGCCAGGATCAGGCCCTGAGCCATGGTGTTACACCACGTTATACCAGCTGCCGTGTCATACTGCTGCTCCACGACCACCTAGGGCAGGGAAAACAAATAAAGGTAAGTCGTGGTGTAAGTCAGCGCGGGATCAGAACCTCAATGCAGCTGGTGCAGACTCCTTTCAGCATCTGGTTTGCACTGGATGAAGTGATGCTCTTTTTTCCACCTCTCATCCTTCGAGGCTGAGGCAATCAAAGCAACATCTGGAAAATCCCTGTGTCTCCAAAAGAGGGAGTAGGTGAAAAGAAAATCTCTCTCCTCCACGCTGCTAGCTTTGTTTGGGTTTTTTTTTTTGTCTTCCCTCTGCTTTTCAAAAAAAAAAGGAAAGAAGAGAACAAGAAAAAAAAGAGGGGGAAAAAACCCCACACCACCAGTCCTGACCCAGATTCACTGGCAAAGCAAAAAGTGAAGAAAGAAGGAAATACAAGATATTTACATCCAGGTTCTGTGTTCATGCTTATGACAAGGGTCCTGCTCACCTTTGTGGTGCTCATCCAGGTCTGTCCAGCTGTGCTCCCAGCTCTTACCAGCCCAGGAAAAGCAAGTTTAGAGCTGGTCAAGGGCATTTCTTAGCAGGCAGGATTTTCTCTCGTGGAGGCATTTGCCGGATATGCCCGGGAATGTGACCCAGGTAATGAGCTTTGCCATTCGCTATATCATGTCCGGGAGCTATTTTGGGAGCCCAACCAGCTTTCCTCTGCTGCTGAAATGCTTTGAACTCAGAGGGGCTGTCTCAGGGATGCCTTAATGATGAGAGCCGTAACACCCACCCTGACATATTTAGCACAGTTTGTGGTGGAAGCTCTCCCAAGAAAGGCTGGGATTTTCAAAGGGAATCTGGTATTTTTGGGTGAGATAGAAGAGCTTGCCCATCTAGAGGCAGAGATGCTGGAGATGGGGTTGTCTGTGCTCTGCTGGAGCATGGGGTTAACGTGGTGGCAAACCAAAGCACTCTGCAGGAGTGAGAACCTGGGTTGTCCCCTGAAAGCAGGAGCCACAGTGGCCCTGGGGAGTCACAGAATCACAGAATCACAGAATGTCAGGGCTTGGAAGGCACCTCAAAAAATCATCTAGTCCAGCTTCCCTGCCAGAGCAGGATCACCTACAGCAGATCACACAAGAACGCGTCCAGGCGGGTTTTGGCTGTCTCCAGAGAAGGAGACTCCACAACCTCCCTGGGCGGCTTGTTCCAGGGCTCTGGTACCCTAACAACGAAAAAGTTTTTTCTAATGTTTCTGTGGAACCTCCTATGTTCCAGCTTGTACCTTGTCCTGTCATTGGACGTCACTGAAAAGAGCCTGGCTCTGTCCTCCTGACACTCCCCCTTGACGTATTTATAAACATTTATGAGGTCACCCCTCAGCCTCCTCTTCTCCAAGCTGAAGAGCCCCAGCTCCTTCAGCCTTTCCTCATAAGGGTGATGTTCCACTCCCTCCATCATCTCTGTGGCTGGGCTGGGCTCTCTCCAGCCGTTCCCTGTCTCTCTTGAGCTCATACCCTGAACACAAATTTTTCAAAGAGAAATGGGCACACGGGCCATCCAGGATGAGATGAATGAAGAGCCTGTCTTTCCAAACCCCCTTCTGAGCCTTGCATACCCCAAGGGAAGGACCAGCCTGATACATCCCTTAAATCACAGAATCGTAGAATGGTTTGGGGTCAGAGGGGATCTTAAAGACCACCTTGTTCCAACCTCCCTGCCATGGGCAGGGACACCTCCCACTAGGCCAGGTTGCTCAAAATCCTGTCCAACCTGGCCTTGAACACTTCCAGGGAGATCCCACCATTGATCCCACTCCTCGCTTTTTGTCCATGCCCAGGCCCCACATCTGACTGCTTGTCCTTCCCACGACCGTAACAGGGTCCAATCCTCCCAGCCTGAGCCTCACTGGATGCTAGTGGAAGTTTTGCTTACTTGAGAGGGAAAACCAGTCCTTATCAGCACAGAATCAGCCCTTACCAATGGCAGCACACACGTATCAATAGACAGGATGGATTTTCGGTGTCAGAAGAGTGGTTTTGCTTATCTTTCACTGCACATAGATAAGCTTATTAAAGCAAAGTAGGTCAGGCACATGATATAACAATATGATCTATGTAAAAGGCTCTGGGAGGTGTTCGTTGTGCTGAGACACTCCACTCCTGACAGATTTATTCCTCTCCATACAAAAAGACTCGACCAGAGTCAAATCTCCCCAACAAAGCCAGTAGCAGGCTCCCTGCTAACTTCAGTGAGACCCAGATGTCAGCATCATCCGTTGGTTTGCGCAGAGAATGTTGTAATGAGACCACAGAAGGAATTACTCTTTCCAGAAAGTATGGGAAAAAAAGAAGAAAGATACTTTCTTTTTAAGAAAACAAAAAAAACCAAAACTCCCCCAAAAAGAAACCTGTAAATAAAAGGTAGAGCATAGTGATGACTTCCGAAGGAGGATGAGTTTATTTCCCCGAGCAGTAACAGTTCATGTGACCATTGAATGGAATTGCTGTTGTTCTACCAGCCTAGCAAACCCAAGATGAGCCAGATGATCATGTGGTTCAGACTCACACCTGGGAAAGAAAAACAAAACAAAACAAAACAAAAAAACAAAAGAAAACAAATCAAACAAACAAAAAAAGCAAACCACAAAACAACTTACACTTTTACAGGTTCCTGAATCCAGGAAAAATGATTTTGCAGTCCACGAGACTTGTCTGCGTTGCTGTAGGGCCTCATTCTTCGTGGCGCAGCTGCAGGGATGTGAGCTGCCACATCTGTCCCTCATCCAGCTGAAAT
Source organism: Apaloderma vittatum (assembly GCF_000703405.1). Classification (NCBI taxonomy): domain Eukaryota; kingdom Metazoa; phylum Chordata; class Aves; order Trogoniformes; family Trogonidae; genus Apaloderma; species Apaloderma vittatum. Next base: position 18,247 of record NW_009697656.1, on the reverse strand, counting down.
CCAACCAGATTTTCTTCCCCTTCGTTCTCAGCTGCATCCTCTCTCTGACCTGGCTGGCCACAGCACGGATGCTGATAGAAGCCTGCAAGGTTAGACAGGGCCCAGGGCATCGTTTCACCTCCTAAAAAGAAGATTATTCTTATTTAGGTATAAGCTAACCCTGACTTCTCACTGGTGGGCAGCTGGAAGTGGGAGCCCCTTCAACTGGTGTCAGATCCAGCAGAAGATGCTTGCCTCCAGCCGGCAGAGATAATCTCTCTCTCTCGTGTGCTCCCCAGCGACACGCGCCATCCAACGTTATCAAATCCAGCTGGTTTGCGTGACTGGCTCTTGCTCAATCAGCAGCTTATTTAGAAAAGTCGGTTTGCTAATTGAGAAAAGTTTAATGAATTTTTGGTGTACGGGAAAAAAAAATAGTGATTACTTTATATTACCAATGTGCTCATTTGAAAAATTCATTACATTTATGTATTGTGTTTTCATGTAAATACCTCTGCCAAAATGTATTAACAAAGAATACAATATTATGGTTCATGGTTCATGTGGTATCTGAAAGGAATAATTGTATAACTAATCAGTGAAAACAAAGTAAATGTTCCTCTTGAGCTTGTACAATAAAAAAATGAATTAAAACTATTCAGGCTCAAAAATGCAAATATGCCATGTTTCCCATCAGCAAGAAAATAAAAAATTAATATTTAGAAACCTCACAGGAGATCCAAGGTCTCTGGGATTTTCTGACAGCATCATCGCAAAGCACCAGTCCAGGCTTTGTTCAAACTTCTTCTCTGTAACGCTGTCCTACAGCCCCTCCAAACAGTCCTGGGGTGGTTTGGGTAGTTTAATTTTTGGGGGTGATTTCTAACTGCAACTTTCTCAGATGATCTTTCCAGTGTCAGGGCAGAACAGCAGCAAGGCGACATATGGAAATAACCCCAGGGTGTCCTGGAGAACAACCTGCTGTTAAGTACATATTGGAATATATTCAAAGCAGGTAACTAATGCTGGCATTTGTAATTCAGAGTCAGTCCTGGGGGAGGTGACCCCAGCCCAGGCTGCAATCACCATCACCGAGTCTGAAGTGAGGTAGTGCTAAGGGGCCTCAAATTTGCCCTCTGCTCTGGGCACTGCTGCAGCCCAACCCAGCTCTGATGGCATCTCCTGTGAGCTGGGGGACTCGGTGACTCTCTTCTCTCCCTGTGAAAATCATCTCAGAAAGGTTGGTCTGTCCCGTTACCTGCACAAGTCCTCAGCCCAGACCCAGGAAGGAGAGGGGGAAGCAGAAGGAAGAGCTTGGGAAGGATTTAAACTCCTCGCTAAGAGCACGCCAGAGTCATGCCCAGTGCGAAGCAGCCGGTAGAGTCCATGCAGCTCCCATCCAAACCCTCAGGGGTTCTCTGGGGTTACCTGCAAAATACCAACAGGAAGCACCCAGTAGTACCGCTGGGTAGAAATACCAATATATTAAAGGCACTAAAATGCCAGTTATTTCCTGTTCATGTATTTCATGTAGCTGGAAGCATGAGCAAGCTTTTCTCACTGATCTGGTGGGGATCCCTGTCCTTACGCAGGCTGCTCTGAACAGCCTCAGATCGGAGCTCTACCAAAACGGGTTTGGGGAAGCAAGAGAAGCTGGATGGGCAGCCCAGCCCATATAATTGTTACAGCAGGACCATGGCCTCCGTGGTTTCCAGATGATAGGGAGATGTGGCATGCAGGTCAGAAGGAGGGAACAAACCAAGGGGAGTCCTCCTCACCCTGGGCACCCCCGAAAAGTAGGAGAAAAGGGTTTGCTCAGGCTAGAGAGAACACAGTGCAGTCACTGATGCTGTGTCTCTAATGGACCCAAGGCAATGCACACTACTGGAGCCTCCTGGGCGTTATCTCTAAGTCCTGACAGCAAAGGAAGGGGAAAAAAAAAAGCAAAGCATGAAGAAAAAAAATAAATCACTTTCAGCACCACTTTGGGACTTTCTGATTTTCACAGCCAAGTGCCAACGCCTTTCTCCTTACTCCGGCACTAGCAGGGCAAAAGGGCTTCAGCCAGGCTGCCAGCAAAGAAGCAGCCTCTTTCAGCAAAACCACAAAAAGCAGAGGCGGAGGAGGTTCAGCATAGCCAGGACAACTGCTGAGCCCGTGGGGTACAAGGTGGAGAGCATCCAAAGCTGCTCACCTGGGGAGGATGTGTGGGCAGAGCTGCCTGATCTTAAGATAAATAAAGCCATCGTGGATGCCCTATGCAGGCTGACACGAATCCTGACCCTCTTAATCGAGTGGAGACCCCAAAACCCCACTCGTTGATCCAGAAGCTGGGGAGGCCCTTTTCCCAGTACCAGGCTGGCTCCTGCAGAAGGGTTAATACCTGCAGTGCTCAGTTATTAACCTCCTCAGCGCACACACCACCGGTCTGAGCCAAAACTGGATAAAAGCACTCAGGCAGGCTTTTAAAACATTTGGAGGGCCACCACAATAGCCTTGACCATTACGGATGGGGTGGCTGAAAGGTATTTAGCTGGTGCCTTCTTGGATGGGTGAATGTGGGCCCTGAGCAGGCAGGACAAGCCAAGGGTACCTCAGCTCCTGCTGGGTGCAGAACTGGCCTCGTTCAAGTGTGCACTAGCTCTCTCTAACCACAAGAGTGTGCCTGGACCACAGTTTTGGGAAAACATCAGCCTTTTGCTAGGAGGGTTTCGAAGTCTCTCCTCATCTGCAAAGGTCCTGGCTCTCTAACCCTCCTACCCACACAAGACCTCCCAAAAGATCGCTGTCCTCTCTGGAAGTCTCCCCACTCCTCCCAGCCCCCAACCATGACTGCAAAATGGAGTTTTGCCCCAAAAAGATGAGGTCTAGTTATCCTGGGAGAGTCTTGGTCCTCCTCTCATTAAACACCAGTCATGATCCCTTGTAGGCTCGGAGAGAAGAACTAGGATTTTGGAGCAGGCACTGTCTTTTTCTACACGATTCTATGATTTTATGATTCTATGTCTGAGGAGGGGGTTTCTGACCCAAGGACATTTTTATTTCCAGGCATATAGCACTGTACAGTAAATGTTCCTTAAAGCTGTAAACTCTGGAGATGTATCCCTGTGTCTGCAGGGTGGGATGTTCCTCACTGATCTTTAAGAGGTGTCCTAACTTCTAACTTCACCTGAGCTGGTTACTCACATTCTTCATTATAAATTGGCATTTCTAGGGCAGAACCTACCTGAACTACTTCATTCAGTGGCTCTAAGATGATCACTGACTGCAGGATTAAAAAGCATGTTTCAGCCCTCTTAAAGCCAGCCAAGGGTGTCTAGTCCAGATCCAGGTGTCAGCACTTGTAAATATTGTGTTTGGTCAGCAAATCTCACCTCCACTGTCTGGATATGACACGTGTTTGTATGACACTTTTGGGTAAAGTACCACCTGGGGGATTATTTTAGGGGAAGCCAAATGGATTTAGAAATCCACTCCTGCTGTTTGAGACCTGCTTCCCATGCAGGACTGCTCACGTCCATGTATTACTCACATATCTGGGAACAACTGCTCCGAGTATGGCTTGATCTCAGATCGTTCGAGCACCAACTCCGACCCCTTACTGCAAGAGCTCTGTGTTGCCAGTGTCCTCTGAATCAGCTCGTGCCGGTTATTGCCAGAAGTAGGAGGTGGTGGAGCGGTGAATCAGTGCTGCGTGGCTTCCTCTTCTGCACAGATGGGCAGCCGTCTGCAGCCAACACCAGCTGCAAGGCCTGACACATAGACAAGAGCTTTTTTGTCTGCAGAGAGAAGATGAGCTTCAGAGTAAAGCTCCATGCCTTTAAATTCATGGTGACCTATGTACCAGACCGATAAAAGTGATTGCTGACCTCCGTAGGATTGAGACTTTTCACAGTGCCCAGCTCCATATGGTGGGCTCACACTGAGGATCTGAGGTCTGGTTTGGAGCCGAAGGCTCCCATGTCCACGGATATTTGAATGAAGATGTTTGGGAGCCACTGTAGGAATCAAGCCAAGCTGCCAAGTCTTGGGCTTGGTGCAAAGCCGAGCTCCCTCAAAGCAAAGGTGATGGGGAAGATGGATTCACGTTGGCAATAGCTCCCTGTCATTTTTCCGTGTGCGAATGAAGCCCAAACTCTGCCGGCAGTTGCCATCTGTATCAGCCTACTTGGGCGCAGACATTTCTCTGCATGGGATCCAGGCAAAATAAGACAGCCAAGATAAACATTCTGTTCAAAAAGTGCTCACAGCCTACCGTGAGCAAAAAGACATATTGCTGATCTGAAGGTCAGGGTACCTCCCGGTCCACTGTCAGACCTCTCCAGGCCTGCCTTGTCTGTTCATTGGTCTCAGCATCACCTTTTCTTACGCATATAGATAGGAGGATTGAACATAACAGGCGTGCCATGAAAACGTGAGAGCAGAGAACATTTTGGAAGTTACCTGGCTATTTCATCAGCAGTGGTTTCCTGGTTCTCCATCTATGTGGCTTCTCAAATAAGGTCATTTCGAGCAGCACTTGTATTAATTCAGCAGAACTGTTTTCTGTGGGTCTTCTGTCGGCAGTGGCAGTTGATGCCCTCTGTGCACGCAGTTAAACGTTTTCTCCCTGTACTTTGGGGTGCAGCAGGCTTGGGGAGCATATTCTGACCAGACTTCCCCGCTCCAATCTGCCTCTCATGGCAAAGAATGGATTTGGAGAATTTTTTTTTCTCTCATCCCACTTATACAAGGGTCAAATATTTTAGCCAATAAACAAAATGTGGTGGAAAAAAATAAAATCTTCCATACAAATAAGGATATATTGTTTTCAAACCTCTTGAATTACATCTTACAGATGAGATAGTGCTGTCAACAGCACTGGACTAGAGCAACAGTTATATTCAACAACAATGTCCAGAACAAGGCTGACAAATAACTGTGTGTATAAATGTCTATTAGTTACTCCGATGATCTTTTTTTTTTTAAAAAAAAAAAAAAAGTGGATTATGTTAGGACACAGATTCTGCCTTCTCTTTCTCTGCCTTTTATATAACTTATCTCCTCGAGTTTTGCTGGGAATTGTCTTCTTATTTCCATAGAATTATCAATATTGCCCGCACAAATTTCTTTCTAAGCAGGTAATGGCTATTAGAGTCTATCATTACACATATAGTTAATTACTTTCCCCCATATTTATTATTTGCGACATATCAATATGGAATTTCCTCAGAATTTACCCTACAGTCACTGGGTAACTGGATCTATTCTTTTCCCTTGACAGAAATCTCTAGCTTTGACTCTCTCACATAACTGTGTACTACCTGCAAGCTGCAGCACCTCAGGAATCCTTTTCTTTTCTGGTCAGCTCCTGAACGGTTTGACTAGACTTTTAAAGGAGCCTTTCACCTCTCCCTGGTGAAAAACAACCACTGTGTCTATATTTCCTTTCCTTTCTTTAAACAACCAGTAATTCCTGAGAGGGCTTCCCTCTTACTACACGATACTGTCATTTCTTTAAAAAAAAAGAGTAATATTGCAATAAACCTGCTAAAAAGCTTTCTGCTGTGACTGATCTTTCCCAGTCTCCAATACTTCCAAGTATCCCAGTGTAGTATTAGACAGTAATTCTTGCCCATTTGCCTGCTACAAAGACAAGATCTGCCAGCCTGTGGTTTCCAGGGTACCCATTGCATCACCCAGCATCATAACCATGCTGAATCATGTTAGCTCAGTCAGTTGAGTGTGGCACTGACAACACCGAGGTCGCAGGTTTGATTCCCGTTCGGTCCCCATGTGTTGCCTGATCTAGTCGAGAGGTGGCGTCCCTGGTGGCAGGGAGGTTGGATTAAAATGATCTCTAAGGTCCCTTCCAGCCTAAGCCATTCCATGATTCTATGATTCAACCCACACTTGCTTTTTATCTTGTCACCAGCACTAGCCAAAGTGAACATCTAGGAAAATAATAGGAACAGGATGAGCATAAAGTGATGTTTCCTCCAATAGTATCTCAGTCTCCAACAATTTTCCTCTTAGGAACTTGCTGAGCCAACGAAGAAACCCTCAGTTGATGCTTTTGTCTGGCTCCTGAACGCCCATAAATCACTGTCATTCACAGTTCCTCTTTATCTACAGCCTTTTGCCACCCCCCTATAAATATATATATTTATATACACCTCCTTCTATATCCATAAAGGAACCAGAACTGAGTTACTCAAGATGGAGTGAGTCAGGGATTTATATCATGACATAACAATATGAAAATTTGGTGTCACATTTTCTGCTTTCCATTCCTCTGGTAAGCAACACCATGTTCAGAAGATTTTTCAGTTACATTTCTGATGCTTATTTTTTTCTCTTTATAGTAATCACATTCAGTAAGTTTGACATTTTCTACCCTGAATGTTTCAGAGGATGCTGGAAAACACCCAGTACTCATTTTATCACTTTACTTTTTGGCCAGATTTCAGTGTAGCTTTTCTTCCATGCAGAGTTAAAAGATGATACAACAGGTCAGTTTTTCATATAATGTATTATTTTAAATAATTAGTTTAACTTACATTCCTTTTGTGTTTTCTTTTCACAGTCTTTGCAGTCAGTATGTTTACTAGCATCTGAAGACATCATGAATGTATGTGTGTATTAGAGGATAAATGCAGAAATTACGTTTTGAATTCACTGACATGAGCATTCACCCCTACAACATGATTTTGAGAGTTTAATCAAGAAACAAAAACTTGTGAGCCCAAACAAAACATCTTGACTTTCTCATTTCAATTGCTAAATACTCACCCAGGCTGCATGTGAATGAATTACCGACCCAAAATTATGTGCATAAATTATTTGGCAAACAAGTCTGGGTAATGAACAAATGTGGGTGAATTGCTGTGTTGGGGAAAAGAAAGTGAGTCATGATTCATTCAATCACCTACTCGTTATGGCTGATTCCCTAGGCTCAAATTAGGCAATAATCAAGGATCCTTCAGCACGGCGGCTGGGCTGAGCTTGGAGGGGCTGTGAGCTTGCAGACACAGGATTTGAGAGATTCTGCACAGCTAGGACCCGCATCCTTCTCTTCAGTGGTGCCCAGTAATAGAACAAGAAATAACGGGTTTAAGCTAGAACATAGGTGGCTCCACCTCAACATGAGGAAAAATTTCTGTACTGTGCAGGTGCCGGAGCCCTGGCCCAGACTGCCCAGAGAGGGTGTGGAGTCTCCTGCTCTGGAGACTTTCAAAATGCACCTGGATGCGTTCCTGTGTGGCCACCCTGGGTGATACTGCTCTGGCAGGGGGGTTGGACTAGATGATCCCTAGAGGTCCTTTCCAGCCTCAGACATTCTGTGATTCTATGATTCATAGCACCAAAGCGCCCAACCAGTCTTGATGCAGGGCTCGGACGCGTCAGGAAACAGCAAATCCTGATCTCACTTCAAAATATCGTCAGGTATTCCGTGCCAAATAATGGTCAACACGTGGCCTAAGCAAGGACGGTCAGTATCTTGTAGTGTAAGCAGGGTTATCACACAGGCACAGGTGAAACACCCCTTGCGTTCTCTCTGAGTCTCAGTACTTACACCAACACAGAACACGTGCTGAAGCCTCACAAGGACAGCTCCTGCAAACCCCACTTTCAGCACATTCTACAGGACAAACCCCCATGAGGGTTTGTTTGCGGGAAGCCCTATTTTCCAGCCTCAGATGAAGAGGACCACTCTAAACATCCATCCATCATCATTGTCCTTGCAGAGTGGTGCGGCAGAGGGAGGAAGGGCTCTCACTGCTGCTCTGATCATCAGCCTGAGCCCCGCGAAAGCTCCTTCCACTCAACCCACTGGTGAGGACAGAATCACTCAGGCTGGAGCAGTCCCATCATCCTGTCACCACACCTGCAAAGTTCTCCCCTAGACCCTCCTGATGGATCTAACGAGACTGACAACGGGCTTCCCAGTCAGCCAGTTGTATTGCAGTTGTATTGCAGGATAAATCACCAAATTGGATCTCAATCTATATTCCCAGTTGCAATTACAGAAGAGGTTTAAGAGAAATTTGGGAGATCTCTACTTCTTGAATAAGGCTGCTTTCTAACCATTTCTTCAAAGGCATATTCTTTTTCCGTGCAGAATTTTTGGTCACTTGGAACTTGAGGTCTCCATAGCATTTAGGAACCTTAAGGAACCAGGACCCTTCCAACCCCCACCATTCCATGATTCTATGATTCTATGATTTCTGGAAACCTTGCTCTTGGTGCAGGATCCTGGCAAACCTGGACACAGCTTACACATTGAACATGACCTCTAACCAAGAGTTGCTCTGCATCCAACCATGGCCTCAGCCCCACCTCCTGCCTGCTGAGCCAATGCAATACACAAAGTTCAGCTTCACAACTTTCCAGCTGCCCTTCGGCCTCACCAGGCACGTGTTTCATAGCTCTGATGTTTAGGGAGAAGCGTTGCACTGTCTGTACTCAACAGTTACTCTGTGAATGCACACATCAGTGCCAGCACCCAGAGATCATCCAGGAAGCCAAAGATCCACAAAAAGAAAAAATCCCCTGTGCATTAAAAACCTTTCCAGTCAGACTTTTGGCTACTTATTTTCTGCTGAGTTACGGAACGCAATGCAAACTGTAGTGGAGAGCAGTAGGTGGAGGTTTTCTGTGCAAACACAGGGCTAAATGGATTATTAGCATGGGCCAAAACGAGCTATGATCTCCTGTGGCATGTCCCCATCACATTTTCAGGGTCTACCTGAACTGAAACTACAGCTTTCACTTTGGCTAGCAGTGCTCATTCAGTGCTTAGGCAACATGGAATATATGTTAAAAATGCCTCGAAGAATGTGGAAGCTGTTATCCCCATTTTAAAAGAAGGGAGACCTAAAAGCAGGAAAGAGATTAAATCCAGCAGTCATGCAGTGGATAAAGAGGTTTTCACTGTACAAGTCCATGTTGACAGCTTTACCACTAAATGCCATCTCTTTGTTGCAAAGGCTGTAGCAGCCAGGCTTTTTCCAATGCGCGATTTTTAGATCAAGACTGTAATTTAACAGAGTCGTGACAGGGCATCAGTGAAAGAGAGAGCGTTCAAAGCATCAAGGGTCCTGTTATTTCCCTTTCAGGAAAAATATACAGCAAAACAAGATTGAATTTTGGTTTTGCTGACCATCAAAACGAGGACAAAGGCGAGATTCCCAGGAAACTTTTATTCCAGCCATCCTCTTTCAGCCACTCCTGATTTCTTGAGTATCAGTAGCAGGTGCTGGAGGAGATACTGCCAAGGCTCACTTGGAGGATATTTTTGAAAGCATTAAAAAAACTCTCTTGAACTATTCTGAGCACTGCAGGCAGCACTTTTCTGCCTTAGAAAGGAATGTGGAAACTCTTATTTCCTCACTAAAAGCAAAATACCACTGCCTATCTCTGGCCCTGCATGAGCCAACTAAGCCTCAGTGTAGAACAGGCAGTAAGAGTTGAATTCTCACCCTGGGGAAATCAGAGCTGAGTTATTGTTCAGTGGCATCAGGATTTGATTCAGCGTGAATGGGAGAAAAATCAAGGCAAAACTATGAGATCCCAGCCAGCAACATACTTAAACCCACATCTAAGCTTGAGGTCAAGAACAGTCCCAAATCAAATACAAGTATTGGATGTACTAGTCTTAAGTGAATAAAAATGGGTTTATGTGTGCGTAGTAATAAATTTTAAGAAGGATGATGTTTTAAGTTGCCTAATTCCCTGCAGGGTTTTGGAGTTTCTGCTTCTAGTTATCTTAAATATCTAGACTGTGATGAAGAGAGAGTGACAAGATCAGCGCTGCCGCAGTGTGGTGTGGAGCAAGTGGGACGTTCGCTTCCCGGGCCAGCTACTCTCCCTCTGCTCTCTGGGCGAGTCCTGCTGAAGGGGAAATTTGCCCCTGTCATGTCGTATCAGAGAAGTGAGCAACAGTTCCATAGACCACTTTACCCTGAAACATTTGTTTAATACCTGGTGTCATGTAACTTCTAATGTAATTAGATTAGCAGTCACAAAATGCTTTGCTAGTTCTGTTCTCAGTGCCCTGCCTGTGAAGTTCATATAATGAGTCATACGGCGTTAACCTCCCATTTGACACGTCTGTGATGTACAATCCACTTTTGACAATAAAAGATTATTATATTTCTGCAATTTTAATAAAAGCTGAGTGCAAAAAGACCTCAAGAACCTTCTCTAATCTATTCCTGTGTAAGGCAAGTAAAGTAATGTAAAGGTTCAGCTGTACATTTTTGGTTTTAAAAGCTTTCCAAGATAAACCTCTCCAGGAGTTTATTGGAAAACTTCACTGTCTGCATAGTTACCATATTTTTCAGAAATCTCTTGGTAAGTATTTCTTGTGCTAGACATGAAGAAAAGATGACAATGTCCTGTGTTAGCTGGCTCTTTCATAAGCCAAAGAACCTCAGTACGCTCACATTTCCACCACAGGTCCTGTTTTTGAGCCCCTTGCTCATCGCTGCGTGCTACGCTCGATGCTTCTGAATTCACCACGTTGTTGGAGCAGAGCCCAAAGCTGGGCTCCAGCTGAAACTTCCCAACAGCTGAGGAAAGAAAAAGGGCTCTTCTCCATGCCCTTTTCCAAAGAGCTCCAGCTGTTCTCTAGTTCTTCTCCAGCCTATATTTGTGTAGCTGTTTGTTCCTTCTTAGCATCCTGTGCTCATCCTTATCAAAGTTTATTTCTGTATTTCTCAAGATCTTTTGCAACTCGGCCCTGTCTTTGTGGTCCCTCCTTGCACAACTTTGCCTCCAAAAATATAAAAAATATCCTTTTTAGTCCATTGAAAATATTGAATAATACATCACATCTTACACAATGTCTCCTACACTTTTCTGGTAAACACTGAGAATTATTCTCTGAAACACTTTGTACTCAGTTCTTTATAACTTCATTTACACTGTGTTTCCTTTTCTTACTTATGAGCATGTCCCATCAAAAGTCCAACTAATATCAAGACTTACAACTTCAAACTGTTTTCTCCTCTGTCTCAAAACATGTTATCCTGCCATGTAAGGAAATGAGATTGGTTTGACATGATTTATTCTTGACAAATCCATGTTGACTGTCACTAACCTTCTTGTTTTCTCTCAAATTGTTTGATTATTTGTTCGAGGATTTTTCAGGAAACTGAAGACAAGCTGATGGGTCTATAAGTCCCTAACTCCTCCTTTCAACCCTCCTCTTTTTTAATAAGTTTCTATCTCCATCTTCAACATCCTCCAGAGTTTTTAAAGGTACTTATTCCAAGTATTTCATATCATAGGGAGTCTATCAGCAAGAGAATAACAGCAACTAGCAGAGGACCTTCTGAAAAGATTGCCATATTTTAGTTACCAATTATGTTAAATAATATTTTAAACAGTTTTAGGTAGATTATTTCTAGGGTTTCCTCAAATACCATACTTTTGGTCTGTACGGCTTTCAGCAAACTCACGTGAAAGAGTCACACGATTTTTTTTAATAACGCTGTAACTACATTCTCCTTTTGGTTGACCAAACCCAATTGAAATGGTCAAACTGAGCCTAAACCATTGGTGGGTGTTATTTCAAGAACATATGCCTGAATTCCCTGCCACTGTGCTCCTTTCACACCATAAAGTGGGATGGGTCAGAGCGTGTGGGTGAGCAATTCATGGAAGAAGATTAACTTCTTGACTTGCTCAAGCAAAAATATCTCCTCGCGCCATACTGAGAGCACCACACAATGACAGAACCAGCAACCAGCTGGATGAGAAAGTCAAAAGTGTAATTCTCACAGCACTTTCCCTTCTGTCCCAGTGACTATTTTCACTGGAGTTGGGTCTCTACACACCAGTTCAGATCTCAAGTTACTGACCTCAGCTTTGAAACCATATGCTGATCTTTCCTCTAAGTCACATTTGCAGCTGCCCCCCAAACCTTTCCTTCTCTGCCCCTTTTTGATAAAGGATTGGGAGAAGAAGAGCTGTCTATAGCTATTCACAGAGCAGCACATCATTTTATATTAATCATTCCCCACTAACTTCACCGGCCAGATGCCAGGCATAGCAGAATCAATGCTCTTCCACCAAATCATCTCTAAATAAGCATCTCTGCTCTTAAGTACATTTTCATTAGGTTTCTAAGTGCACATCGAGCCCAGGTTCAACAGAAAGGCAGAAAGATCCCCTCTGCTCTTTCCATTGTTTCTTTCACTACTGGTGAGGGCCAGGGAGAAGTAAGAGGAGTCTTGGCAGGGTGGCAAAGACAGAAAAAAACCCTCTTCCTGAAAAGCTCAAAAGCTCCACATTAGAAGTATTTTTGAACGAGATTCCTGACACACCTTTTATTCCTCCTGCTGAGCCACGATTTCTTCCTGCTGTTGAGAGGCATGGGTAAAAGAAGTCAGCTGTAGTTGGGATTCACAGAATTCCACCTATAGCAACAGGGCGGGGGGGAAGTAAGACAAAGAAATGGAATAACAAATCTCTGCTTTTTAAATTTTTTTAATTATTTTTTTAACCTGTCAAACCTCTCTCATTTCACACTTGGTTTCAAGGTAGCTACAAGGGTGAAGATGGCCATTCTGCTGCTGTACTAAACTTGATAGCAGAAGCCCTTGTCTCTCACAGAGAAAAATGTTATTGTCCCAGGGAATGCTGTCAGAAGAGATGCAGGCAGTGACTTCTGAATCTTCTTCTGGTAAAATAAACTTGGGTTTATGGCACAGGGTCACTCCTGCGGGAACTGCAGAGGTTGGAGTGCTGTACAACACCACCCTCTTGTGATTTCTGCTGTTACAACACTTTCTAAACCGCAGTTTTTCCAGATGGACCATTTTTACGTGGAAGATTCCCTCCCTAAGCACGAATTCTGCCATTAAACAGTCAGTTTTACCAGTGGGAAGTGAACAACACTTTTTGATACATGCAAATAAAGTTTTTACCAAATTCCTCTTCTCTTGTGCCCATAACCTTGAATAATTTTTTACATGATTCTACATTTGCTGCTTCAGGAACTTGGAAAGACCTGATATTGCCACCTCTGCCAGCACACGTTGCATTTCCTCTCAAATGCAGAGTTCAGTGCAGAAATTTCAGCCTTTCATGTACCTCTTTGCTATCACCCTGTATTTATTTGACTAAAAGTAGAGTTCAGTGCAGAAGTTTTTGACTCGCATGTACATCTTTGCTATCACCTTGTCCACCTGCAGAGGACCGAAGCCAAGGTGTTTCAGTTGAAAGGCAGCATCTTTGCACATCCTAGCAACTTGTCCCTTAAAGCATCTTTTTCCTTAAAGGAGAGAAGGAAATCAGCGCAGGGATCCCTGCTCTCCCCCACGAGGTGCAGGTATGTTCTTACATCTGGCTGCCAAGGAACAGCAAAGCCAGACGCTGCTCCAGAAGTGGAGGGGAGCCAGGGACATGGCGCAATGGCAAGGGGGGCTGGCTGGAAAAGGTGAGGAGAGCAGGGTGACCTCGCCAACAAAAGTACAGCTCAACAGGACCCGGGCAAAGCAAGCAGAGATGCTTTGGTGACAGCGGCCAGGTTCAGCCGAGAGCCCAGATCGCCCAACAAGCACACGGCAACTGGGCAAGCGCACGATGATGCAGGCACGGTCATGCTGGTCAGACTGTGCTACCTCAAAGCTGAGCCCAAACAAGCAAACCCCCAGGAACGGGGATGCCCTCAGGGCCATAACACTGACAAGGCCTATGAAAAACTTTTACATGCCATGAGGTTTGAACGCAAAGGGTTAAGGATGCAGGTGTATCTCTTGTGCAGGCATCTGGGCTGGAGATCAGCAAGACCTGCGAAGAGAAGCAGCCGAAGGCGGCAGCCTTGTGGTGCCAGGACGGCCCCATTTTGGCTAAAGAGTGTGGACATACACAGATTAACAACTTCAACCCAATCCTGAAGGCAGGTAAATTACTTCAAAACAGAATCGTGAAGGCCACAGTGCCGCAAGTGAGACATTTTGCTTCCTTATCCCTAACACACACATGAACGTTGACACCTCTGCCTATGTTAATGAGCTTAATGAAGTACATGCCAAACATATATGACTATAGTACTTGACTCTCCACCCAAATCTTGCTAAACGTCACCCCAGGGAGAGGGGCTGGTAAGGTTAAGATATAAAGAGCATGAAGGGAATACATTCCTGGGGGGAGAGAAGACCCCAGAAGAGGCAGCTGATGAGCTGTGCTCCTTCTCCTCCACTCCAGACAGGGACAGCTTCTTGGTAAGAATCAGTTTCAGCTTTTGGTGAAAAATACGTGGGATAGTATTTTGCTAGCATTGTTATCACATGATAGCACTATTGCAGTGAATGAATTTATCAAGAGCAATCCCAAATCTGTTACATCTGCCACTTTAATAAATTAGCTATTCTTTACTATCTTGCAAATTACAGAATCACATAATCACAGAATTGTTGAGGCTGGAAAAGACCTCTGAGATCATGAAGTCCAGTCTATGAATTGTTTCAGTGTAAGTCCTTAACGGGGTTCTGAAACATGCAAGTGTCAGCTCTGGTAAGTGGCTGTATAAATAAATGGGAGAACCTTCCTCGGCCACATACCCCTTAAAGTGACACATGCCTACCTGAAAAATCAGACTCCAAAATAGCTCATTTATTTTTGACTTGGACATGTGCAAAGGAAAAAGAAACATAATTTTATTACTGATTTGCTGCTGAACTCAGAGTTCAAGTCACACGGTCACTGTTAGATGCTGGGTAAATTTTAGAAAGAATCATTCTTAATAAGTGAAGAATAATGGAGAATATTTTAGTTGGAAGGAATTCTACTTCCACGTCAAACGCTCATGTCAAACTACTTCCTTTTCTTTGATTAAAAAAAAAAGAAGAATGCTTCTTTGTTAAGCATTGTCCTGCTCCTTCTGTTTATTGACCAGATTAGGTGCAACTCAATAGTCTCCAACATCTTCATTACTGCTGCAGCTGGGATGTCACCTTTATTATGACAGGGAACAAGGCACGGTTAGATGTCCGCTCTCCACCAAGGTATCCTTGAGTTCAGATCTCATGTAGAGCAGCTGTGAAGCTAAATCTACATGCAGGTACTCGCCTTAAATACTTAAGAGAAAAAGAGGAAGGCCATCCGCAGCTCCCTTTCTTTTCATACATAACAGTCATACAGGAAGAGTTTCCTAAGTGTGTGCTGTTTTCTTAACAAATAAATGAGCCACATAAAACTCCAAGGTCACAGAGTTACTGGACAAAGAACAAGAAACAACAAGGCTTGTGTTCAAGGCCCATCCCTACTTCAGAAAATCTGGTTTGCAACCAGAAAATATGGTTTGCTCAGGGCTGCTGAAGGTTCAGAAAACAGTGAGGAACCGTAAGGAACGAAATACTTCTAAAGCTATTTAAAACCATGTGCCACTTGTGGCTCAGAACATCCATTTAAAAAGTAGCTGTTCTCCTAATAAAGACAAGAGGCAAGACAACAAAGAGGCACAGCAGGCATTCAGACTGAGAATATCTCAACAGTGGCCACAGGATACCCTGCGCCCAACTTCTGAGAGTGACCCTGGGGGTGTCCGTCTGAGGTGAACGGGTCACACCCAATTCCCTTTATTTAATGGGACGATGGCACCTCCAAAGCACAATTCACCTGACCTGCTTTAGGAATTTACTGTAGGACGAGCCAAATCCCGCCATGAGAGTGCCTTTTCCTCTCCCTTGGCATGAAGTGGAATCAAAGGCACCAGCTCAGAGGTGTCTGCCCTACCCACGTGTCCCTTTGGTCAGACGGATCCTAACTACGGACAATGAACTGTTAAGATCAACATCAGAACTAGGACCTTCCGAGTTTGGAAGTGGTTCAACAGGTATTGGAAGTGGAACACAAAATGTTCCCGGTGTGGTAGAGAGCACACAAGGGAGGCTTTTTTCCTGTGGTACCTGTAACCTCACCGCAGGTAACGCGGTGTTTTCGTGTGAAGTTAGATGATCTTCACGCCCTCTAACAATGTGTGCTGGTGCAAGATCCTCTTCTTGACACAGATACCACCCTAACGTGCAGCTCAGATGCTCTCAATCACACTGCCACACCACGGCAAATAACAGAATTTGGGCCATCCCTACGTTGACATTTGTTTGTTCTTTCTGTTTAAACTACGTGAGGACAGTGAACTTAACAGCACTGCCGGTGTGCTCGAGCAGTGTCCTTTGGTGCCTGAGAGCACACACAAAAACTCGCTAAACCCTCAGACAAAATTATGTATGTGGAGCAGATAAAAGTGTCTAAAAGCAGATCTGCAGAGTAACTGCAGGACACATAAAGCCAACACGAATAGAGATAATATGCACTAATCTTTCTGAACCGAGTCTTGGAAAAGAATAAATCAATCTAAAAGGAGAGAGAAACCCACTTCATTATCAAAGTGTATTTCCATCATTAATTACTTTGAATAAAAGCCTTGTAATTCACTCATTTTCAAACAGGTATTTTACTCTTTTCCTACTTTACTTCAGAACTCAGCAATTCATAAACGGAAGCCCGTAACCCCACAGCCTATTTTCCAATTAAAGAATCCTGTTAGGACACGTAGAGTAGTCACTGGGTTTTCCTTTTAAGTCCATATCTGTCACTTCTTTTACAAATAACTGTAGCAAATGAAAATGAGCAAGTCCTACAACAGATCTGCAAACTTTCATGTGCTAAAAGGAAACAACAACACTATTTCAAAGAAAAACCTCACGATTTCTCTGCATTTTGAGGGGCAATGTGTGCATGTTGACAGAATCCTCACATGTAAAGGACTTGTTGCTAGGCTATCTAGTAGCTTATTCTTAAAGCAGACTTTATTTAACACAGAACAGCAGCAGAGATCGCCTGAGACTACTGCTTGTAGCCTTGCCGAGTTGCCAGTCACCAGCTGCAGGATGCAGTCCAAGGCCCGTCTTTGCACATCCACACATGGAACGACGCCCCTCGTGCTGCTTTTGAAAGGAAGAGCAACAGCTCCCCTGCTGTTCTCCGACCTGCGACACTGTCACCAAAATCAGTGCTGGCACTTGACCCTAGATTAAACGCTACTGGCAGTGTCCTTGTGGGCAAAGCCTGCACCCAGTCAGGCTTGGGCTGACTACAGAATTACAGAATTACAGAATTACAGAATTACAGAATGTTTGGGGCTGGAAGGGACCTCTGGAGACCATCTAGTCCAACACTGCTGCCAGAGCAGTATCACCCAGGGCAGGTCACAGGATGGCGTCTGGATGGGTTTCGAATGTCTCCAGAGACGGAGACTCCACAAAATACAGAATCACACATTGAGAGTGAGCTTCCAGATTAAATATATCTTCTATACATCCTTGTCATGGTTTGCCCCTGGCTGGCAGCCAGGTACCCACACAGCCGCTCTCTCACCCCCTGTTCTTGGCTAGACCCGGGGAGAAAATATTTCAAAGGGCTCAAGGTTTGAGATAAGGACAAGGAGATCACTTGCATTTACCGTCCCGGGCAAAACAGACTCGATTTTGGGGAAATTAATTGCATTTATTAAGAGAACAAATCAGAGAGGAGTAGCGAGAAATAAGAAAAAGTAAACAGTTCTTAAAAGCAAAACACCTTCCCCCCACCTCCCTTCTCCCCAGGCTCAACATCAATCCCGGTTTCTCACCTCCTCCCCCCAAGCGGCGCAGGGGGACAGGGAATGGGGATTACGGTCAGTTCATCCGATGTTGGTTCCACCGCTTCTTTACTCTGGAGAAGGACGCTTCACTCTTCCCCAGGGTCACTGTGGGGTCCCTCTGACAGGAGACAAGCTTCACGTTCTCTTCTCTGGCGTGAGTCGTCCCACGAAGGACAATTCATCACAAACTGCCCAATGGGAGACACCTCACGACAGGCAACCCACCCCTCGGGGGTCTGAGGTGCAGTCCTTCCAGGTAAACTGCTCCAGTGTGAGTCCCCTGCAGCGTCGCAAAAGTCCCACCAGCCAACA